>NC_042976.1:20153244-20453244 GCF_901001165.1 Salmo trutta | reverse complement strand
CGACAGAGAGGGGTCTGCTTTCTCTATTTCTGACCACTTGGCTCAAGAGAGGAAGACAGTTGCCTCTGTACACTTTTTATTGATACTGTTTACAGGCCTCCTGGGCTGTATACAGCACTCCTCACTGAGTTCCCTGAATTCCTATCAGACCTCGTAGTCATGGCAGATAATATAAAACATTTTGGTGACTTCAATATTCACACAGAGAAACTTTCGGAGCTATCATTGACTCAGTGAGTTTTGTACTACATGTCTCGGGACATATGCATAGTTTTGTCCTGTGGAATAAATATTGTGGATCTAAATGTTTTTTATCATAATCCTGGACTATCGGACCACCATCTCATTATGTTTACAATCACAACAAATAATTTGCTTAGACCACAACCAAGGATTATCAAAAGCCATGCTATAAATTATGCCGACAGGCATAAATCCTTGAACAACCCAAAGATTCCTAAATGCCCTTCCAGAGTCCCTCCACCTATCCAAGGATATTGGTCACAAGAAACTAGCTCACTGGTATACAGAAAATATCCGAGACCTGAAGCGAGCTTCCAGAAATTTTGAACGGAAATGGTGCTCCACCAAATTGGAAGTCTTCTGGCTAGCTTGGAAAGACTACCGTGCAATATCGAAAAGCCCTCACTGCTGCTCTAACAGCCTACTTTTACAACCTGATTGAGGAGAATAAATACGATCCAAAATGTATTTTTGATACAGTCGCAAAGCTAACTAAAAAGCAGCATTCACCAAGTGAGGATGGCCTTCACTTCAGCAATGATGAATTCATGAACTTCTTTGACGAAAAGAAAAAAGAAAGAAAAAAGAAAAAATACAGACTCTTTGAACATGCATATTTCTACAAAACTAATTTGTCCTGAGTGCACAGAACTGCCAGGACCTCGGATCAATAGATGCTCACGTTTTTTAATCCTGTATCTCCTGTCACATTCACAAAAATAGTCATGGCCTCTAAACCTTGAAGCTGTCTACTGGACCTAGTCCAACTAAACTATTGAAAGGGCTTCCTGTGTTTGGCCCTCCTATGTTGAACATAATAAATGGCTCCCTATCCTCCAGATGTATACCAAACTCATTAAAAGTGGCAGTAATTAAACCTCTCCTGAAAAAGCACGGAAAATTACAAAAACTATCGGTCTCTATCGAATCTCCCATTCCTCTCAACATTTGTTTTTGAAAGATGTTGCTCAGCAACTCACTGCCTTCCTGAAGACAAATACTGTATACGAAACGCTCCAGTCTGGTTTTAGACCAAATCATAGTACTGAGACCGCACTTGTGAAAGTGGTAAATTACCTTTTAATGGCATCAGACCAAGGCTATGCGTCTGTCCTCGTGCTCCTAGACCTTAGTGCTGCTTTCGACACCATCGATCACCACATTCTTTTGGGGAGATTGGAAATCGTAATTGGTATACACGGGCAAGTTCTTGCCTGGATTAGATCTTATCTGTTGGAAAGAGATCATTTTGTATCTGTGGATAGTTTGTCCTCTGACAAATCAATGGAAAGTTTCGGTGTTCCTCAACGTTCCATTCTAGGACCACTATTGTTTGCACTTTATATGCTACCTCTTGGGGATGTTATTTGAAAACACAATGTCAACTTTCACTGCTATGCAGACAACAAACAGTTGTACATTTCGATGAAACATGGTGAAGCCCCAAAATTGCCTACCCTGGAAGCGTGTGTTTCAGACATAATGAAGTGGATGACAGCAAATGTTTTACTTTTAAACTCAGACAAAACAGAGATGCTAGTTCTAGGTCCCAGGAAGGAAAAAGAAATCTGCCATCGGATCTGACAATGAATCTCAATGGTTGTACAGTTGTCTCAAATAAAACTGTGAAGGACCTCCGAGTTACTTTGGACCCTGATCTAGCTTTTGACGAACATATACAAAATATATCAAGAGCAGTCTTTTTCCATCTTCGTAACATTGCAATAAAGTGAAACTTTTTGTCCCAAAATTCGGGAGGAAAGGCTAATCCATAATGTTTTCACTTCGTCTATCCAGATAAGGCACTAAATAAACTTCAGCTAGTGCTAAATACGACTGCTAGAATCTTGACTAGAACTAAAACATTTGATCATATTACTCCAGTGCTAACCTCTACACTTGCTTCCTGTTAAGGCTAGGGCTGACTTCCAAAGTTTTACTGCTAACATACAAAGCATTACATGTACTTGCTCCTACCAATCTTGCCATTTTGGTCCTGCCATACATACCTACACGTACGCTACGGTTACAAGACACAAGCCTCCTTATGGTTCCTAGAATTTCTAAGCAAACAGCTGGAGGCAGTGCTTTCTCCTATAGAGCTTTATCCTATAGAACTACATTTTTATGGAATGGACTCCGTCTCAACCTTTTAGTCTTTACTGAATACTCATATCTTCAGTAGGTCCTATGATTGAGTGTAGTCTGGCCCAGGGGTGCAAAGTTAAACGTCAATGCCCTAGATCGACGAACTACCCTTGCTGTCTCTTCCTGGCCTGCTCCCCACTCTCCTCTGGGATTCTCAGCCTCTGACCCTATTACAGGGGCTGAGTCACTGGCTTGCTCTCTCTCCCATCCTTTCTGTCCTCGGGCTTGTGCGGTGGGGGAGATCTTTGTGGGCTATACTCTACCTTTTCTCAGTGTAGTAAGTTAGTGGTCTGTTGATATCCCTTTGGTGGTGTGGGGGCTGTGCTTTAGCAAAGTGGGCGGGGTCATATCCTGCCTGGTTGGCCCTGTCCGAGGGTAATTTTGGACGCGGACACAGTGTCCCCCGACCCCCCCCCCCATGTCTCAGTCTCCAGTATCTATGCTGCAATAGTCTATGCGCCGGGGGGCTAGGGTCAGTCTGTCTAACCCTGTGTAATTCTCCTGTATTATCTGGTTTCCTGTGTGATATTAGGTATGTTCCCTCTAATTCTCCCATCTCTCTCTCTCCTGGAGGACCTGAGCCCTAGGACAATGCCTCAGGACTACATGGCCTGACGACTCCTGACTGTCCCCGTCCACAGTCCACCTGGTTGTGCTGCTGATTCAATTTCTGCTGTTCTGCTTGCGGCTATGGAACCCTGACCTGTTCACCAGTCATGTTATCTTAGTCCAGTCTTGCTGTGTCGACTCTCTCTCTCTCTCTTCCCCCTTCTCTGGTAGGGGCCAATGGTGGGAAAGGCCTCACTCACTTACTCGCACACTCACACGAGAGGCATACCTCACACACACGGTGGCGGGAAAGGCCTCCCTCTCCACTGAATTTCTCTCAGAGACAGCAGGACTGCTGTCATTAGTCATGGGCCAAGGGGTGACTCACCCCTGAGTTTGTGGGCTATACTCTACCTTGTCTCATGACAGCAGTCCTGCTGTCTCTGAGAGAAATACAGTGGAGTGAGGTCCCACTTGGCCCATGGTTGGGAAAGCCTTACAGCTTGCCCTACCAGCCATAGGGATTCTCTCAATCTATGTGTGTGTTTGTGTGTGTCTGTGATATGTCCCTTTATGATCTCCATCCTTTCAATTTTTCAAAAGATAATTAATTAATTACTCTCTCCTTATGCTTCAATTTCTCTTCCTCTGTCTCCCTCCTGTGATAATTCCAGTCAGAATTCCTGATAGACACAGCGTAATTCATGTTATACACAACCTTACAGGTGTGGCATATCAAGAAGCTGATTAAACAGCATGATCATTACACAGGTGCGCCTTGTGCTGGGAACAATACAAGGCCACTTTTATATGTGCAGTTTTGTCACACAACACAATGCCACAGATGTCTCAAGTTTTGAGGGAGCATGCAATTGGTATGCTGACTGGAGGGATGTCCACCAGAGCTGATGCCAGAGATTTGAATGTAAATGTATTTACCATAAGCTGCCTCCAACATCGTTTTTGAGACTGCAGACCACATGTAGCCATGCCAGCCCAGGACTTCCACATCCGGCTTTGGGATCATCTGAGGGGGGATGGGGGGGGGGGGGGGGGGGGGGGGGGGGGGGGGTGCTGAGGGGTATTTCTGTCTGTAATAAAGCCCTTTTGTGAGGAAAAACTCATTACGATTGGCTGGGTCTGGCTTCCATCGCTGCACCCCTGCCCAGTCATGTGAAATCCATAGATTAGGGCCTAAGGAATTTATTTCAGTTGACTGATTTCATTATATGAACTGTAACTGAGTACAATCTTTGAAATTGTTGCATGTACCTGTCATATTTTTGTTCAGTATAGTTTAGAATTTCAACTAGCCATTTATCTTAAAAGCATCTCTTCCCATCTAAAGTCTTAAAAAAGTCAGAATCATCAGATACACCCCAAGTAATCATTTACTTACTGTGGTTTCTCAACGCATCATATGAATATTGCTTCATTAAACCAGCAACATGCTATCTATCTATGGTCATAGAGCATAACTCAATGTAGAACAAGACCATGAGTAGTAGAACAATAGCCTCTTCCAGGTGTGTGTAGTTCAAAGATCCAACCACAAGGGGGTGGTCTAACTATGAGAGGGTGATTTTAAGGGTGGTATTGCCCTTAGATACAGATCTAGGATCAGCTTGCAATACCAACAGCCTAACCTCAGCAATTGCGACAAAACACAGACCAGTATGTAGTGGTACCTATGCCTTAATCCTAAAGCACCACTACCAGGTATGCTTCTATCGATCTCCAGGGTTATAATACAGGCCAGAGAATATATCTCTATCACTCCACTGTTGAGGCTAGACAGTGAAAATAGAACAATTTGCCTGAACACTGACAGCAGCTACTCTTCAGAGACCAACTCTTGAACCACACATCAAACAAGTCCAAGATCGATAGAGAATAACGAAAAAACCCACATCAATAAAACAGAAAACCTGTATCTATGTTTATAGAGTACAGAGGCTGCTAGCAAAAACAGAGATAACACTATATCTACAGCGTACATACTAAATCTACTACAGTTACAAAATTCTACTTGAATAGCATTTACCAGTTTCACTCTTTCCATCCTTCAACGTTTTGTTTTATTCTCATAGGATTTAACTTCAACAGATGGAGAGTTGCGTCTGTTTCCCGTTTTATGTGTACTTCAAGTCTAGGTCGATTTGAGCACTGTCTTTTCCTACAGACATCAGTCCTCAAATGGTAATAGAAGGTGTAGAATCAGTATGAAATTATACATCTCAAGAGATAACAGTACGGCAGATTGCAGAGCAGCAGTTCTGAGTGACCAACTCTATGTAACAATGACATTGTCTTGGTCATTTCCCGGGGTTCTCTCATTCCTCTCATTGGCCCTGAACAAATTGAGCCTTTCTCTATGTCCCAAATGGCACCCTATCCCCTATGTAGTGCCCTTCTTCGCATGGGCTCTGGTCACAAGTCAGAATATGGTGTCATTTGGGATGCAGCCCTGGTTATTGAATGCCAGCTGCCAATGTCAATCATCCATGAGTTTACACTGTACAATTCAACCCTTGGGGACAAGTTTATTGTGTTTTGGGGATGTTACAGTGGTGGCTCATCTTTTGTTGAGCTACAAAAAGGTTTCAATGAAATCTCGTTTTCATTACAAATTGACAAGGTAAAACAGAGTCATCACAACAGTATAATGTAACTACATAAGTGGAAATGGGTGTCTGGCTTTCATATAAATGACATCATCATCTCTAATAATCTACATCAGCTAGTTGTTGTTTCTTCTTTAACTTCATACAGATAATGGACAAGGCTAAAATGCACCATAATATTTGGTTGAGACTTTAGGAATAGTTTCCTTTATTACATCACAAAATACATTTTATTTTTTAATATCCCAAAGAAGCAAGACTTGCAAGTAGAGGCATTTAAACATAACTAAAATCTACAGCTACAAAATTCTACTCCAATATACATTTACCTTTTGTTGGGCATTGTCTTCCGACAGCTGGCGTCATTCTAACGCTCTGTGTTGCCATGAACTATCAGTGCAGACGGAGACGCAGCTTCGCTATCTGACGTGAGACAATGCCTGCTTGGATCTTTCTCTCTGTCTCTCTTCAGACCCAGTCCTCATAGCAGGGAAAAATGTGGAGGAGTAGAATCAGTAATCAGTAATCAGACATATACACAGAAGTCCGTATTGTAAAGGCTATAAAGATTTGTTGCACGATGTGACGTCGCCTCCGGGACCTTCACACTGCAGGCAGGGGGACTGGGTGGACAGGGGATCAGACAGGACGGGGTTAGGGGTCGTGACCTCTAAGTGGCGTATCTCTTGGTCCACTGTCGGGCTATCCTGTCATGCTCGGCTCTGTTGGTCAGGTACTGAGTGGCAATGCTACCAACCAGAGGGTCAGCTGAGGAGAGGAGAGAGAAGACAGGAAAGAGATGAGCAACGCATTAGTAAGAGGGTTGCGGAAGTCTAAAATGACTGAAGAGGAAGTGGATGAGACAGTCATGAGTAAGAGGCCTCAGTCATTGGTACACAGTCATTGGTAAGAGGGCGATCTTAGATCACCAAGTCCCAAGCCAGACATACAGGACTGCTTCGTTTTGTTTTGTATAAATGACTTCATTCAAGTAGAAATTGAAGCATGCATCAAGGTAGAAGAAAGATTGAGTAGGATTTCTAAATTTATGGCTGTCCCGTTGTCCCATCCCTGACACAGCGCAAACATTCTAAAGTCAAGTTCAGTGTAATCTCTTTGGTTTTGAGGCTTGCTTTGGGGTTACAGTCTGTTACTGGTGTACAGTATATTTACTGTATGTCTGATTGGTTGACCGCTGTGTCACTCACCAGGGTTACAGTCTGTTACATGTGTACAGTATATCTACTACACACTGAGTGTACAAAACATTATGAATACCTGCCCTTTCCATGACATAGACTGACCAGGTGAATCTAGGTGAAAGCTGTGATTCCTTATTGATGTCACTTGTTAAACACTTCAATCAGTGTAGATGAAGGGGAGGAGGTTAAAGAAGGATTTTTAAGCCTTGAGACAATTGAGACATGGATTGTGTATGTGTGTCATTTAGAGGGTGATTGGGCAAAACAAAAGATTCTAGCGCCTTTTTTTAAGTGGTAGTAGGTGCCAGGCACCCCAGTCTGTGTCAAGAACTGCAACTCTGCTGGGGTTTTTCACGCTCAACAGTTTCAAGTGTGTTTAAAAAATGGTCCACAACCCAAAGAACAACCAGCCAACTTGACACAACTGTGGGAAGCATTGGAGTCAACATGGGCCAGCATCCCTGTGGAACGCTTTTGACACATTGTAGAGTCCATGTGCCGATGAATTCAGGCTGTTCTGAGAGGGAGGGGGGTGCAACTCACTATTAGGAAGGTTTTCTTAATGTTTTGTACACTCAGTGTATGTCTGATTGGTTGACCGCTGTGTCACTCACCAGGGTTACAGTCTGTGAGCAGGGAACAGATGGACAGCAGCACCTTGGAGATGGTGAGGGCGGGGCTCCAGTTGTCCTTCAGGATATCCAGGCAGATCACACCCTGACTGTTTATGTTACAGTGGTAGATCCTGGTGCGGAATGTCACCTAGGGAATGAAATAAAGCAGATCTAACATCACCTAAGAAATAACAAAGTAGATCCAGACAGATCAAACCCTGACTGTCGATGTTACAGTGGTAGTTCCAGGTGCAGAACGTCACCCAGGAGACAACAGAAAGTAAATAAATACAGTTGAATTCGGAAGTTTAAATACATTTAAACTCAGTTTCACAATTCCTGACATTTAATCCTAGTAAAAATTCCTTGTCTTAGGTCAGTTAGGATCACCACTTTAGTTTAAGAATGTGAAATGTCAGAATAATAGTAGAGAATGATTTATTTCAGCTTTTATTTCTTTCAACACATTCCCAGTGGGTCAGAAGTTTACATACACTCAATTAGTATTTGGTAGCATTGCCTTCAAATTCTTTAACTTGGGTGAAATGTTTTGGGTAGCCTTCCACAAGATCCCACAATAAGTTGGGTGAATTTTGTGTCACGTCCTGACCATAGTAAGATGTGATTTTCTATGGTAGAGTAGGTCAGGGCGTGACAGGGGGTGTTTTGTGTTTTTCTATGTTTTCTATTTCTATGTTAAAGTTCTAGTTTTTCTATTTCTATGTTGTTTTTTGGGTTGATCTCCAATTGGAGGCAGCTGGTCCTTGTTACCTCTGATTGGAGATCATATTTAAGTTGGGGTTTTTCTTCCTGGGTTTTGTGGGTGATTATATCTTTTGAGTGTTTGTTTCTCTCTGCGTCATGGTTTGTTTTGTAAATTCAGTTATTTATGTTTTGCAAAGTTTCACGGATTTAATAAAATGTGGAACTACAACCACGCTGCACTTTGGTCCGATCCTTTCGACAGCCGTGACATTTTGGCCCATTCCTCCAGACAGAGTTGGTGTAAATGAGTCAGGTTTGTAGGCCTCCTTGCTCGCACACGCTTTTTCAGTTCTGCCAACAAATTTTCTATAGGATTGAGGTCAGGACTTTATGATGGCCACTCCAATACCTTGACATTGTTGTCTTTAAGCCATTTTGACACAACTTTGGAAGTATGCTTGGGGTCATTGTCCATTTGGAAGACCCATTTGCGACCAAGCTTTAACTTCCTGACTGATGTCTTGAGATGTTGCTTCAATATATCCACATAATTTTCCGTCCTCATGATGCCATCTATTTTGTTAAGTGCACCAGTCCTTCCTGCAGCAAAGCACCCCCACAACATGATGCTGCCACCCCCGTGCTTCACGGTTGGGATGGTGTTTGTTTCATCAGACCAGAGGACATTTCTCCAAAAAGTACGATCTTTGTCTCCATGTGCAGTTGCAAACCATAGTCTGGCTTTTTTATGGCGGTTTTGGAGCAGTGGCTTCTTCCATGCTGAGCGGCCTTTCAGGTTATGTCGATATAGGACTCGTTTACCGTGGATATAGATAATTTTGTACCTGTTTCCTCCAACATCTTCACAAGGTCCTTTGCTGTTGTTCTGGGATTGATTTGCACTTTTCACACCAAAGTACGTTCATCTCTAGGAGACAGAACGTGTCTCCTTCCTGAGCGGTATGACGGTTGCGTGGTCCCATGGTGTTTATACATGCGTACTATTGTTTGTACAGATGAACGTGGTAGCTTCAGGTATTTGGAAATTGCTCCCAAGGATGAACCAGACTTGTGGAGGTCTACAATTTTCTTTCTGAGGTCTTGGCTGATTTATTTTGATTTTCCCATGATGTCAAGCAAAGAGGCACTGAGTTTTACATTTTTGTCATTTAGCAGAGGCTCTTATCCAGAGCGACTTACAGTAGCAATTATGGTTAAGTGTCTTGGTCAAGGCTAATATTTGGATTTTTCCCGCTTTCAATTTTTTTTTCTCAAAAAAAACACATTCTGTGACGTGCCGAACGGGTTAAGGTCAAACAACTTTTTTGTTTACTGTTTAGATTAAATCGATGGCTCTCAAACTTCCCATCATTCTGATTACGGTAGTCATTTTGTCACCCTCATCATGGCAAAGACACGGAGAAATGCATATGATGCAGCTTTCAAGCTGAAGGCGATTGATCTGGCTGTTGGAATAGAGCTGCTGCACGGGAGCTTGGTCTTAATGAGTCGATGATAAGACGTTGGAAACAGCAGCATGACTCAGTGCAAAAAGACAACTAAAGCTTACTGCTAATTATATTTTTCGTTAAAGCCTATTTATTTTTGTTACAAGCCGTGTTTCGTTAAAGCCTGTGTAAAGTTCATTTGTTTCAATGTACCGGTAGGCACCTGCGGCTTATAGACATGTGCGGCTTATTTATGTTCAAAATAAAAATAAAATAAAAAAATCAGTGGGTGCGGCTTATATTCAGGTGCGCTTAATAGTCCGGAAATTACGGAACTCAGCAAACTGGATGTAGTCTTTCACAGTGCCATCCGTTTTATTACCAAAGCCCCATATACTACCCACCACCGCGAACTGTATGCTCTCGTTGGCTGGCCCTCACTACATATCTGTCGCCAAACCCACTGGCTCGAGGTCATCTATAAGTCTTCGCTAGGTAAAGCCCTGCCTTATCTCAGCTCACTGGTCACCATAGCAACACCCACCCGTAGCATGCGCTCCAGCAGGTATATTGCACTGGTCATCCCCAAAGCCAACACTTCCTTTGGCCGCCTTTCCTTCCAGTTCTCTGCTGCCAACGAATTGCAAAAATCTCTGAAGCTGGAGTCTTCTATCTCCCTCTCTAACTTTAAGCATCAGCTGTCAGAGCAGACTTACCAATCACTGTACCTGTACACAGCCAATCTGTTAATAGCACACCCGACTACCTCTTCCCCATATTATTACTTACCCTCTTTTGTACCCCAGTATCTCTACTTATACATCATCATCTGCACATCTATCACTCCAGTATTAATGCTGAATTGTAATTATTTGCAATTAGATTTTTCTATTTCTCTTTTCTTTTGTGTTATTGACTGTACGTTTGTTTATGTGTAACTCTGTTGTTGTTTTTGTCGCACTGCTTTGCTTTATCTTGGCCAGGTCACAGTTGTAAATGAGAACTTGTTCTCAACTGGCCTATCTGGTTAAATAAAGGTGAAATAATAAAAACAATTTTTATTCTGATTTCAATTACTGTAGAATCTTGTACCGTGACCAAAATTGGGACCTTGAATGGAATTTGAATTCATAACCTCTCGGGTCGCCGACAACCTGAAATGTCCTGCTACAGTGCAGCTACACCACCAGATCTGTGAGTGTGAAATACATATGGGCCACAAAACTAGCAGTGCTCAAGCAACTGTTGTTACAGTTTAAGTGTTTGATGGTTATGCCGATGCAAGTCAAGCACCTCTTTTGACACTGTCTGTTCTGCAAACTTTGTAAGAGAATGTGTCAGTAATGAGCTGCACTGTGAATTTGTAATTTTCTACTTGAAAACTACTAGTTAGTAACTTATTGTCAAATTAACAGTTACATACTGCCAATTTTTGGGGGACAGTAACCTTTAGGGCACTTGCTGACACTAGCAATCTCGTAACCTACTGTGCATTCACTGACTCTTCTGTTGACAACATGTGCATCACTTGGTGATTGGCAGCATAGTTCGTTGTTGTATATTTAATGACAAAATACAGTTCAGCTGTGGAAATACATAAAAAGTAGCTGGTAACTTACTATAAAATAATCAGCGTATCATGTTCATTTGCAGGATGGCCAAAAAGTAGTCTACCCATGTGCATTGCAATTGACAGTAAACATAAATCAAAACACTAATACAGTATCCAATTACAGCAACGGCTAACATTATTTCACATGTGGAAAATCACATGATTTGACATTTCACATGTGAAATTATGTGAACACTTCACATGTGAAAAGATGTTTTTGGAACACTTCACGTGACATTTCGCATATGAAATCATGTTTTTGGAACACTTCACATGTGAAAACAAGTTTTTGGAACACTTCACGTGACATTTCGCATATGAAATCATGTTTTTGGAACAATTCACAAATTTGGTTTTGAAACTTCACATATGTTTTTCACATATGTCACATGTGAAATGTCATGTGGTGCCACTGTTCACCTAAAGTATGACCCCAGATGGGATTTGAACACACAACCTCTGGATTTGAGGTATACTGCCCTTACTGCTGCACAACAAAGTCTGTAACATTCCCATACACATTCAACAAATATAATACATCTCTGCACTTAGCAAAAGAGTGACATCTGCACTGCTATTTTAGTTATCAGTTATTCGGACTATTCTCTCATCATTGATTACATTTACTTATTTCAGCAATTTGAGGGTTTTCTGTGACGTTGTCTAATGTTGGTGGGCATATTATTTTACTTTAATGTTACACCTGAATCTCAGGTTTGCTAAAAATACACTGAATCAGGTATTTTTTGCAAATCTGAGATGTACTTTGAATTCCAAAGTGTAGGAATACAGGTGAAATGAGTTAATGACACAGACATGGTGGCGTAGCAGGACGATTGGAATGCAGTGAACCAAGAGGTTGTGAGGTCTAATCCCAGGTAAAGACATGTTGAATAATAATTACTATATAAATTAACATACACAATGTGTCCAATATGTAAGTTGAAAACACTGTGTGTGTATCATGAAGACACATTTTTGTTTGCAGGGCATCACCTGTGAAATCTTGTGTGAAAACTTGAGTCCACAAGTGAAAGGTTATGCGATCACGTGAAAATCCACATGTGAAATATCATCATGTGAAGTGTTCCAAAAACGCATGGTTTCACATGTGAAAATCCACATCACCACATGTGAATTGTTCCAAAAATACATGGTTTCACATGATTTCACATGTGCAAAACATGTGGAAATGATTCCACATGTGAAATCATGTGGTGTTTACATAAGGGAAGTCTTTTAACATCCATCCCATTGAGGCCTTCTCTCTCTGAGCAGCCCTTATTGCAGAGGAAACCAATAAGGGCCACGCACAGCCAATGATCTTAATGATACCACTAGCTGTTTATGGCTTTGACATTAGAGGGAGAGCGAGATAAGAGAGAGAGAAAGAGAGAGAGAGCGAGAGAGAGAGAAAGAGAGGAGAGAGAGAGTAGAGAGAGAGCAGACTTGTTCAAAGGTGGTGAGGTTCTCCTCCATGCTACCAATTACCCTGGGGTCTGATTCCCTCTCCCTCTCCAGTCAAACTGTATATGCCATCTTTATGACATGTTAATAGAAACCAGACGAACCAGACTCAGTCTGGTATTACCATATTACCATAACCACTGTAAAGGCTAATCCCATCACTGTAAACAGGGGATTTGTGTTGAATAATAAAACTGTTAGACAGAGCAAACATATCATGACACCCCCTCAGTCCAGTATAGAGTATAGAGTGGTACAGCTTTTAGTTCTGAGGGTGATTTCTCCTAAATAGATTATGTTAGTTTTATGTGAAACGGGATTGCTTTCTATGAAATAACCCTAATGCTCCCCTCCACTAGCAGAAAGCTATTATGATCCTGATTATATCCACCTCCCGTATAGTTTTCTCAGAAACATAATAGGCAGTGTAGTCTGTTGTAGCCTATTACTGAGTATATACGCTTCTAAAAAAGAGGAGCCCCTGCAGTGCCTATAACAGACAAGAAGCTGCATCCCAAAAGGCACCCTACTCCCTGCCTTCAGAAAGTATTCATACCCCTTGAATTATTCCACATTTTGTTGTGTTTCAGCCTGATTTCAAAATGGATGAAATATATTTTTTACACACAATACCCCCTAACGACAAAGTGAAAACATGTTTATTGAAATTTTTGCACATTTATTGAAAATTAAAAACAGAAACGTCTCATTTACATAAGTATTCACACCCCTGGGTCAATCCTTTGTAGAAGCACATTTGGCAGGGATTATAGCTGTGAGTCTTTCTGGGTAAGTCTCTAAACTTTCCACACCTGGATTGCGCAACATTTGTTATTATTCTTTTGAAATTTCTTCAAGCTCTGTCAAATTGGTTGTTGATCATTGCTAGAGAACCATGTTCAGGTCTTGCCATAGATTTTCAAGTAGATTTAAGTCAAAACTGTAACTCGGCCACTCAGGAACATTCACTGTCTTCTTGGTAAGCTTCTCCAGTGTAGATTTGGCCTTTGTAACGGCTGTCTTCGGGTAGAGAGGACCAGAACGCAGCAGGAATGTGGATGCTCATCTTGAATATTTATTTTAAATAAAGTGAACACCAAAACGAAGAACGACAGTTTAACAGGCTATACACTTAACAGCAGTGCTAAAGACAACTACCCACAAAATACCAAACCAAACACACACCTATATATACGACTCTCAATCAGAGGCAACTAGAAACACCTGCCTCCAATTGAGAGTCCAACACCCAATCCTAAACATAGAAAAACTAAACTAGACAGAACGTAGAAATACATACAAAACACAAACCCCCTGCCACGTCCTGACCAAAACTAATACAATTACTCCCTCTGCTGGTCAGGACGTGACAGCCTTGTGTTTTAGCTGCATTCCATTTATTTTTTATCCTGAAAAACTCATCAGTCCTTAACGATTACAAGCATAACCATAACATAATGCAGCGACCACTATACTTGAAAATATGGGCCTCCCGAGTGGTGAAGCGGTCTAAGGCACTGCATTGCATACAGCAGTGCTAGAGGCATTACTACGGTGTTTGGTTCATATCCTGGGTTGTGCCGCAACCAGCCGTGGTCGTGAGTCCCAAAGGATGGCGCACAATTGGCCCAGCGTCGTCTGGGTTAGGGGAGGGTTTGGCCGGTGGGGCTTTACTTGGCTCATTGTGCTCCAATGACTCATTGTGGTGGGCCGGGTGCCTGCAGGTTGACCCCAAATGCCAGTTGAACGGTGTATCCTCCGAAACATTGGTGCGGCTGGCTGGTGGGTCTTAAGGACGTTGTTAGGCGGGTCATGTTTCTGGCGGACACATGACTTCAAATCAAATCAAATTTGATTGGTCACATACACATGGTTAGCAGATGTTAATGCGAGTGGAGCGAAATGCTTTTGCTTCTAGTTCCGACAGTGCGGTAATATCTTACAAGTATTCTAACAATTTCACAAGTACCTAATACACACAAATGTAAAGGGATGGAATAAGAACATGTACATATAAATATATGGATGAGCGATGGCCGAGTGGCATAGGCAAGATGTAATAGATGGTATAAAATACAGTATATACATATGAGATGAGTAATGTAAGATATGTAAATATTATTAAAGTGGCATGTTTTAAAGTGACAAGTGATCCATTTATTAAAGTGGCCAATGATTTCAGTCTGTATGTAGGCAGCAGTCTCTCTGTGTTAGTGATGGCTGTTTAACAGTCTGATGGCCTTGAGATAGAAGCAGTTTTTCAGTCTCTCTGTCCCAGCTTTGATGCACCTGTACTGACCTCGTCTTCTGGATGGTAGCGGGGTGAACAGGCAGTGGCTCGGGTGGTTGTACTCTTTGATGATCTTTTTGGCCTTCCTGTGACATTGGGTGCTGTAGGTGTCCTGGAGGACAGGTAGTTTGCCCCCGGTGATGCCCTGTGCAGACCGCACCACCCTCTGGAGAGCCTTGCGGTTGAAGGCGGTGCAGTTGCCATACCAGGCGATGATACAGCCCAACAGGATGCTCTCAATTGTACGTCTGTAAAAGTTTGTGAGGGTTTTAGGTGACAAGCCAAATTTCGCTGTTGCACCTTCTTCACCACACTGTCTGTGTGGGTGGACCATTTCAATTTGTCCGTGATGTGTACGCCGAGGAACTTAAAACTTTCCACCTTCTCCACTGCTGTCCCGTCGATGTGGATAGGGGTGTGCTCCCTCTGCTGTTTCCTGAAATCCACTATCATCTCCTTTGTTTTGTTGACATTGAGTGAAAGGTTGTTTTCCTGACACCACACTCCGAGTGCCCTCACCTCCTCCCTGTAGGCTGTCCCGTCGTTGTTGGTAATTTAAGCCCACTACTGTTGTGTCGTCTGCAAACTTGATGATTGAGTTGGAGGCGTGCATGGCCGCGCAGTCATGGGTGAACAGGGATTACAGGAGGGGGCTGAGCACGCACCCTTGTGGGGCCCCAGTGTTGAGGATCAGCGAAATGGAGATGTTGTTTCCTGCCTTCACCCCCTGGGGGCGGCCCGTCAGAAAGTCCAGGACCCAATTGCCAGGGCGGGGTTGAGACCCAGGGCCTCAAGCTTAATGATGAGCTTGGAGGGTACTATGGTGTTGAATGCTGAGCTGTAGTCAATGAACAGCATTCTTACATTGATATTCCTCTTGTCCAGATGGGATAGGGCAGTGTGCAGTGTGATGGTAATTGCATCGTCTGTGGACCTGTTGGGGCGGTATGCAAATTGAAGTGGGTCTAGGGTGGCAGGTAAGGTGGAGGTGATATGATCCTTGACTAGTCTGTCAAAGCACTTCATGATGACAGAAGTGAATGCTACGGGGCGATAGTCATTTAGTTCAGTTATCTTTGCCTTCTTGGGTCCAGGAAAAATGGTGGCCATCTTGAAGCATGTGGGGACAGCAGACTGGGATAGGGAGCGATGTCCGTAAACATACCAGCCAGCTAGTCTGCATATCTTCGCCTCCCTGAGCCCGTTGGGGAGTTGCAGCGATGAGCAAAGATTTAAAATAGTTGGTAAAATAACAATATGGAGAGTGGTATTCAGTAATGTATTGGATTTGCCCCAAACATAACACTTTGTATTCAGGACAAAAAGTAAATTGCTTTGGAACATTTTTTGCAGTATTACTTTGGTGCCTTGTTGCAAACAGGATGCATGTTTTCCTTCTTCTCACTCTGTCACTTAGGTTAGTATTGTGGAGTAACTGCAATGTTGTTGATCCATCCTCAGTTTTCTCCTATCACAGCCATTAAAGTCACCATTGGCATCATGATGAAATCCCTGAGCGGTTTCCTTCCTCTACGGTTAGGAAGGACGCCTGTATTTTTGTAGTGACTAGGTGTATTGATACACCATCCAAAGTGTAATTAATAGCTTTACCATGCTCAAAGGGATATTTCAATGTTTTACCCACCTACCAATAGGTGCCCTTCTTTGCGAGGCATTGGAAAACCTCCCCCCATTGCCTTTGTGGTTGAATCTGTGTTTGAAATTCACTGCTTGACTGAGGGACCTTACAGATGTATGTGTGGAGGACAGAGATGAGGTAGTCATTCATAAATCATGTTAAACACTATTGCACAGAGAGTGAGTCCATGCAACTTATTATGGGTCTTGTTAAGCACATTTTTACTCCTGCTTGCCATACATTTCCACTTTTCATTTTTATTTCATTTGTAAACATTTCTAAAAACACAATTCCACTTTGACATTATGTGGTATTGTGTGTATACTTTCTGAAGGCACTGTAGTGCACTACTTTTGACCAGTGCACTACTTTTGACCAGTGCACTACTTTTTACCAGAGCCCTAAGGGCCTGAGTCAAAAGTAGTGCACTATGTAGGGAATAGTGGGGTATTTGGGACACACTCAAAGACTCTGCTGCTGCTGCCTCTCTTTCTCAATAATAACAGCATTGTGTTAAATGGCTCAGGGTTATTTTGGTCCCCTGGTCTCCACAGTCATGTGACATTAGAGCAGAGTGCTGTAGTGTAACTGCTGCTGTGTAGTAGCCTCAAGGAGATGATGGCTGGGCAGCGCCACGGTTAGTCAAAAACACAAGACAAGACAAGACATCATGTTTATCAGCCTCAAGGTTTCAACTGATGACCTCAGCAAACTCCTGTCAGCCCTGACCTCCATGTAGAACAATAGAGGACTAACTGCAGACAGAGGCTGCGTCCTAAACGGCACCCTATTCCCGTCATAGGGAACAAGGTGACATTTGGGACGCAAGCAGAAGCTCCCATGTAACTGAACTGTTT
Organism: Salmo trutta; assembly: GCF_901001165.1. Taxonomy (NCBI): domain Eukaryota; kingdom Metazoa; phylum Chordata; class Actinopteri; order Salmoniformes; family Salmonidae; genus Salmo; species Salmo trutta. The sequence continues at coordinate 20,435,846 of NC_042976.1, read as the reverse complement.
AAACAACCACCTCTAAACCTATAAAGCAAGTGAATAAAGCGTACAGTACCTTTGGTGGCTTGAAGGGGTAGTCGGATGAGAAGGTGATATCTAGGAAGAAGACCCCTCCCTCGTACACAGAGCCTGGTGGTCCCAGGATGGTGGATCTCCACTCATAGATGTTGTCTCCCTTGGGTCCCGCACTGCAAATACACAAAGACAAGCCAGAGTAAGTGAAACCCTTTCTGCCTTTATTGTTAAGCCTGACAAAGACATACAGGTCAAAACGTTGTACTCAATAAAACTGTGGAAACATCCAATAATGTGCGGGTACCTATCTTTATTTCATGACTTTACTTTTTGTACTCTGCTGCTACCTATTACACCTCAGTTCCTCAGTAAGAGACCAGCATCACTCCTCCAGACCATTTTAAATGGATGTAAATGGACAAGCTATCACAGGGGTGAGTCACAGTCAGGGCTCTGCCTGAATAGGCTGTAGAAGCATATCTTAACAGGAGAGATAGCTATGTGTTAATGTAGTACTCAGACAAGCAGGTGAATGAGGGGGTGGAGGCTGCCTTGAGCAGACAGACACTTATCTACACTGTCTTCACTATTCACCCTCGGCTCTATTACCAAGTGATGAAAAGACATCACACACACACACACACACACACACACACACACACACACACACACACACACACACACACACACACACACACACACACACACACACACACACACACACACACACACACACACACACACACACACACACACACACACGTCTGTCAGTAGCCTTGAGAGAAAGAGAGAGAGAGAGAGAGAGAGAGACAGAGAGGCCACTCAACACTCACCAGTCTCTCAGTAAAGTACTCGACCCATTGTCAATAGGACAGTTGATAAAAATACACCCTGATTACAGCACTGTCAATAATACGGGTGTAAATAAAATCAATACGACTGTATAAATGTATGATCACTAGTCTTGTCCCATATTGTATACAATGTCAGTCAGAGAAGTTAAATCAAATACAGGCTGATCATTATTCTAATCCTGGTTTTGGAGCAAAAGAAAACAGTTTGTTTTACCCATAAGATCTAGAGTCTAGACAAAGAACTCTGAGCTAGATGACAAAGGGACAGAATGCCAAAACAGGTGATGATGCTTTAACTATAGCCGTCTGTCCTTCACTGGAGATATCTGGTGGTAGAGACAGATCAATCTTTTCACCTCTTCCCTCCACACATCAATCTGACAAGCCTTCAGCAGAGGCATGAGAAGCCCTTCCTTAAGCTGCCAGCCTGGCTGTCTGAGAGACACTCCCTCACCTTGTTACCTGATCTCACTGTTACTATACAGGAAACTTTCATTTAGGAATAACGGTACATCTAGCCTGGTACTAGATCTGTTTGCCCTGTATTATAGTTAACTTTGGGTAACACTTTATTTGGATAGTCTATCTGAAGATGCTCTACAGACTATCTACAGACTAGCAGTAACATTTAAACAATCTATTAAGCCAGACCCTAGTTCTAACCCTAACCTTAACCCTTACTCTAACCCTTATTCTAAACCTTACCCTAACCCTAACCTTAGCAAGCAGTTGCTTATCAACAGAGATTTTGTTGATAGTATGACCATCTGTAGAGCATCTACAGATGGAAGAGCAGGACTATCCAAATAAAGCGTGACCCAACTATGACCATAGGAGTCGGCTATACAAACAGATCTGGGACCAGGCTTACGTAAACCTGTCCCTTAATGTACATATCTCAAGGAAACTAGGATATGTTATGTGCAGAGTTCCACAGCCTACAACCTGTTCAGGCCAACATCCCAGAGTCGCCTCTTCACTATTGACGTTGAGACTGGTGTTTTGCGGGTACTATTTAATTGAAGCTGCCAGTTGAGGACTTGTGAGGCACCTGTTTCTCAAACTAGACACTCTAATATACTTTTCCTCTTGCTCAGTTGTGCACCGGGGCCTCCCACTCCTCTTTCTATTCTGGTTAGAACCAGTTTGCGCTGTTCTGTGAAGGGAGTAGTACACAGCGTTGTACGAGATCTTCAGTTTCTTGGCAATTTCTCGCATGGAATAGCCTTCATTTCTCAGAACAAGAATAGACTGATGAGTTTCAGAAGAAAGTCTTTGTTTGTAGCCATTTTGAACATGTAATCGAACCCACAAATGCTGATGCTCCAGATACTCAACTAGTCTAAAGAAGGACAGTTTTATTGCTTCTTTAATCAGAACAAAAGTTTTCAGCTGTGCTAACATAATTGCAAAAGGGTTTTCTAATGATCAATTAGCCTTTTAAAATTATAAACTTGGATTAGCTAACACAACGTGCCATTGGAACACAGGAGTGACGGTTGCTGATAATGGGCCTCTGTACACCTATGTAGATATTCCATAAAAAATCTGCCGTTTCCAGCTACAATAGTCATTTACAACATTAACCATGTCTACACTGTGTTTCTGATCAATTTGATGTTATTTTAATGGACCAAAAATTTGCTTTTCTTTCTAAGTGACCCCAAACTTTTGAACGGTAGAATATCTACTATTTCAGAATCATGTTGACTCTAATGCTTCCCACAGCTGTGTCAAGTTGGCTGGATATCCTTTGGGTGGTGGACCATTCTTGATACACACAGGACACTGTTGAGCGTGAAAAATTCAGCACTGTTGCAGTTGTTGAAACAAACCAGTGCGCCTGGTACCTACTACCATACCCCTTTCAAAGGCACTTACAGTGGGGGAAAAAAGTATTTGATCCCCTGCTGATTTCGTATGTTTGCCCACTGACAAAGAAAGGATCAGTCTATAATTGTAATGGTAGGTTTATTTGAACAGTGAGAGACAGAATAACAACAAAAATATACAGAAAAACGCATGTCAAAAATGTTATAAATTGATTTGCATTTTAATGAGGGAAATAATTATTTGACCCCCTCTCAATCAGAAAGATTTCAGGCTCCCAGGTGTCTTTTATACAGGTAACAAGCTGAGATTAGGAGCACACTCTTAAAGGGAGTGCTCCTAACCGCAGCTTGTTACCTGTAAAAAGGACTCAGAGAGTTCATGGAAATTAACACGATCGAGAAACAACACCACATGACTGAAATGATTTCTTGAATCAAATGTCCTGTTCTGTTGTGCTGAAATGTAGGTAAGGTCACAGACATTCCTAACACTGATCTGATTAAAAGGCATGGAAAACCACATCAATGACTAAAATGCATTCTAAACAGGATGATAGGAAAAATGTTTAAAATCTGAACACTAAGGAGATATAGGTGTTCTCCTGGTTGGAAACTGACTGGAAAAAGCTGACTATCATGTTTAATCTTGCATTCTAAACACCTGTGTTTAAGATGAGAACACCTATTGGCAAATCTAAATGCCTAATGTGTAAGTTTTCAACACTGATGTTTAGGTTATTAAACGTGCCACGTTTCATGGTTTTACAATGTAGCAATTGGGTAATAAATTAAACAAGCTCCAGTAGGCTAATCTTTTTTAAGATGGATAGTATTAATTGCTCCCGAGTGGCGGAGCGGTCTAAGGCACTGCATCTCAGTGCTAGAGGCGTTACTACAGACCCTGGTTTGATCCTGGGTTGCATCACAACCAGCCGTGATCGGGAGTCCCATAGGGCGGCACACAATTGGCACAGCGTCATCCGGGTTAGGGGAAGGTTTGGCCAGGGAAATCCTTGAGGGAAACCTGTTTCAGTCTTCCAGAGATTTGAGACTGGGATGGAGGTTCACCTTCCAGCAGGACAATGACCCTAAGCATACTGCTAAAGCAACACAAGTGGTTTAAGGGGAATCATTTAAATGTCTTGGAATGGCCTAGTCAAAGCCCAGACCTCAATCCAGTTGAGAATCTGTGGTATGACTTGAGCAGTTTTGCCTTGAGGAATGGGCTAGATGTGCCAAGCTTATAGAGACATACCCCAAGAGACTGCAGCTGTAATTGCTGCAAAAGGTGGCACTACAAAGTATTGACTTTGGGGGGAGGGGCGAACATTTATGCACGCTCAAGTTTTCTGTTTTTTGTCTTATTTCTTGTTTGTTTCACGCAAAAAAAATATTTTGCATCTTCAAAGTGGTAGGCATGTTGTGTAAATCAAATGATACAACCCCCCCAAAAATCTATTTTAATTCCAGGTTGTAAGGCAACAAAATAAGAAAAATGCCAAGAGGGGTAAATACTTTCGCAAGCCACTGTACTGCCAAATTCTCTAAAACAACATAAAATGATCTGGTAACAGCTCTGGTGGACATTCCTGCAGTCAGCATGCCAACTGCACACTCCCGCAAAGCTTGAGACATCTGTGGCATTGTGTTGTGTGACATTTTAGTGCCATTTTATTGTCCCCAGCACAAGGTGCACCTATGTAACGATCATGCCGTTTATCAACTTCTTGATATGCCACACAGTCAGGTGGATGTATTATCTTGGCAAAGTAGAAATGCTCACTAACAGCGATGTAAACAGTGAGCATTATTTCAGCTCATGAAACAGTTTATATTTTTGTTCAATCTTGAACAGGATTATTTATTTTGGATGCAATTTGAATGGAATTGATAGAGAGAGAAAAAGACTATGAAAGAGTGCTCACGTGCACAATTATTTAAAGCAACGATATTCGAGTGATAGCCTGTTTTAAAACTTTGCATCAGCAATTCAAAAAAATATCTTTCAAAAAAAAAATAAGGTGACCCCGAAAGCGAGATGGATATGTGTAAATTAGACATGCACTCAGTTTTTATATTACTATTGTATCTGCTCATCTGCAGCAAATGTATACCTGTCACAAGAAAAAAGTTACCGTGATGAGATGATACATGCATTGTAAACTGCACTCCATACCGAGATGTACTGTCTGACCCCTGACCCCTGTAAACTGCACTCCATACCGAGATGTACTGTCTGACCCCACCCTGAGCGTTGATGATTCATCATGCAGATAGCTGAGAGAAAGCCATAGAGAAGCCAGATTTAGAAACTTAACAGTTCCATTTCACATAATCCTGTTCATAAAAATAATTTATTCTAACTTACAGGTCTCTCACAGTTATTGATTCTGGGAAAAGAGAGTGGGTTTGGGCAGGAAATCTCGGTAACCCGTTTCCTGCTATTCAACCCTAGCTACTATTACTAAACCATATTAGCATTACTGCTGTCTGAGCAATGATGCTTACAGCATCTGTAAATAGCCCATCCAATCTACCTACCTCATCCCCATATTGTTTTTATTAACTTTTTTGCTCTTTTGCACATCAGTATTTCTACTTGCACATCATCATCTGCACATCTATCACTCCAGTGTTAATTTGCTGAATTGTAATTACTTCGCTACTATGGCCGATTTATTGCCTTACCTCCTCATGCCATTTGCATACACTGTATATAGACTTTTTTCTTTTGTGTTATTGACTGTACATTTGTTTATTCCATGTGTAACTCTGTGTTGTTGTTTGTGTCGCACTGCTTTGCTTTATCTTGGCCAGGTTGCAGTTGTAAATGAGAACTTGTTCTCAACTGGCCTACCTGGTTAAATAAAGGTGAAATAAAAAATAAAAAATAGATTTAAAAAATCACCAAGCCAAGCCAGCAACACCTCAGCAGCCACACCATATTCAGTCAGTCATACTACAAGGGCCACTACTCCTAAACTCGTCTGGCAGAATTACAGGCTACTCTAGAATCTCTGGTAGGGATGTGACAAATGGACAATTATTTTAAACGTTTAAACGTTTTTTTTTTATTCCACAGAAATTCACAATTCAACGGTTTCGGTCTCACAGTGAGTCCCTTTCAGATGGTTAAGCATTGCACAAGTACTTCCATGTAACGCCCTGGCCATAGAGAGGGGTTTTTTGTTCTTTATTTTGGTTAGGCCAGGGTGTTACATTGGGTGGGCGTTCTATGTTCTTTTTTCTATGTTTTTGTATTTCTTTGTTTTGGGCCGTGTGTGGCTCCCAATCAGGCACAGCTGAAGCTCGTTGTTGCTGATTGGGAGTCACACATAAGGAGCATGTTTTTCCTTTGGGTTTTGTGGGTAATTGTTTTCTGTTTAGTGTGTTCTCAACAGAACTGTTGCTAGTCGTTTTTTCGTTTCTTTTTGTAGTGTTCGTTGATCATTAAAACCTTTTATGATGAACACTAACTCCGCTGCACCTTGGTCTCTCTCTCACGACAGCCCTTACATTCCATCACTGTACCTCAAATTCACCTCACAAAGTTTGCTTTTCCTTTTCATTTAACTTCTCAAAGTATTGCCATACAGGAGTTCGGCATTTTTCTAGCTGTGATGATGACATAGCGATGATGACAGTGGTGGAGAGTCGACAACAAAATAATTGAATCCTCGATTTCTTTGCTTGCAATGTCTCAGAACTTCAGTAAAGCAGGGCCTATCATCAATGAATAGGCTAGGATACTCTACACCCAAAAGACTGAAGACTGAACACACACTTGCATCATAAGCCAAGAGAAAGAGCAGGGTTGTAATCATTAGTCCAAACAGTTGCAAAACTGAACATTTTGCAACTAAAACGAGAGTTTCTATTGGACAAATACAGGTAGATCCCTTCCCGTGTCATTCCGTTTGCTTCCGTTTAAGAAACGTTTTGCAACAGAATTGGCGTAATGAATACGCCCCGCGCAAGCCAGCGCAATGTAGAGATAGGAGGGGGTTGGCAGAAAAATATTTGGTGTGCATATGTCTTGGTAATCTGTCTTGCATTCTTCGCAAATTCACCAAAGTAGCCTAAAGTTTGCCTCTTTCTCTCTGGATTTATTTAAATGACACAACATTCCCCAGGCCTTTATAGCCTATTGTCTAGTTAGGCTATAACACAGAAAATAATGTTTTGTGATAACTGCACTGCAATCTTAATTTTGTGGGATTTTTCTTCACGTTATTAAGAATCCCAATTTCGTTTAAACGTTTTAACGTTTAAATGTTCGAACACCCCTAATCTCTGTGGCAGTGGCATGAATACAGCTGACATACAGAGATTAGAAATCCTCCCAGGTATAGTATCTGTCTGCTGGCCAAGACAGACAGCCTTCCTGGTGTGGTAGACAGAAAGAAACACCACCGGCATGCTAACCTAGCCTGGTCCCAGATCTTTTAGCAGTTGGTATGACATCAAAGACAGATCTGGGACCAGGCTATACTAATCCCACAGAAGAACATATAACACATTCATTTATATTAGTATAATATATATTCAATTTAGCAGACACTTTTATCCAAAGAGACTTAGAGTCATGGGTGCATGCATTTTCGTAGACAGTTTAGCTACATGTATACTAACTAACCCATCTGGAGAAAATACAACACATTCATGTATAGCCACACTGACTAGGCCCAAACCCCACTAGAGACAAAATACATACAACACATTCATGTATAGCCACACTGACTAGGCCCAAACCCCACTGGAGACAAAATACATACAACACATTCATGTATAGCCACACTGACTAGGCCCAAACCCCACTGGAGACAAAATACATACAACACATTCATGTATAGCCACACTGACTAGGCACAAACCCCACTGGAGACAAAATACATACAACACATTCATGTATAGCCACACTGACTAGGCCCAAACCCCACTGGAGACAAAATACATACAACACATTCATGTATAGCCACACTGACTAGGCACAAACCCCACTGGAGACAAAATACATACAACACATTCATGTATAGCCACACTGACTAGGCCCAAACCCCACTGGAGACAAAATACATACAACACATTCATTTATGATGCAATTACATCAATATGCTGCTTGTGTTACATAATATGAAATAGGATCCAAGCCAAGTTAAGGCCTTCTAGTTAGTGGTGAATGTCTGGTAATATCCTGCTATAAAATGGCTGGTTCCTCGTACGTACTACGTTCAGTCGCCCCACACTGCAGAGTTCAGTTTAACAACCATGTAAAGACCTGTTACCCTTTAAAGCAGCAATCACCCCTGGTTTGGTAAAAAGCTACGGGAGAGCCTAGAGAAGTTTAATCACTCTCAAATTCATAGACAGAGCTATGGATGCAAGCACTGACCATCCATGATATCAACATTATACTTTTAACCATGTTATGATACTATACAGTGTTTGTTTTACATTTTCTTTATTTATAAACATTGGAGTAAACCAAGCTTATATTTTGGGTTCTGATGGGGAACAACAGTTGAACTAAGCTCATGAGGCATTTACAAGTTATATTCATATCAATGTGTACACATAATTAATTTATAAGTCACAAAAAATGGGTGTAGCAACTGCTGATTTCCCCTTTAACCTTACGCTCCACAGAAAACTCTTGCTATTAACAAGACTTAGGTTCTGATTCTTTCACACTCACTTTACAGAAGTGGCAAGCACTTCAGTATAAAAGCTTTTTCCAGGGCAGTCCTTCCAACCCAGAGGCAAAATAGGAAATCCAGAATAAATAGCTAGACAAAATTGAGAAAACGTCCAAAACAATACTGACTGATGGTGTTTCCTGTTTGTGGTCCCACATCGATCCAGAGCTATGCTCTGTGTCCCAAATGACGCCTGATTCTCTATGTAGTGCACTACTTTTTACCAGGGCCAATAGGGCTCCTTCCTCCCACTCCCTAGGCCACCCCTCTTCTCCCCCCTCTCCCGCTCTCCCCCTCCTCCATCTCCCTCCTGCTGGCACCAGAAGCTATAATCATGTTACAGGATATGACTTAGACTGTTATCTAGCCATCTGTGTGTGTGCGTGTGTGTGTGTGTGTGTGTGTGTGTGTGTGTGTGTGTGTGTGTGTGTGTGTGTGTGTGTGTGTGTGTGTGTGTGTGTGTGTGTGTGTGTGTGTGTGTGTGTGTGTGTAAAGTCAGTGGCCAGGCAGCTCTCTGCAATTATGATGTTATTATATAAATAACCATAATCCACAGCTCTTAAAGTGTCAAATACAGAGCACTTTATTACGACACAAAGAGACATGAGAAGTGTAGGTAATACTGCAGAACAATGATGCTACATCTGCCAGGAGAATGCTGAAACAATCAATACACCACACCTCAGCTTTGCTATGGTTGAATATAACAGCCACACGCATCATTACCACACATTATTTCAATTTATGTTTCACTTCACATCATTTATATCTTTAGGACGCATTTAGCATTTATCCTCAATCATAATGGTATAAGACTGAGGTAAAATAGCTAGTTGCGAGTGGAGAAAGTCCTTTTAATAGGAACATGTAACTCTTTTGATAGACCACTACAATAATTCATCACCCCCTTTTTTGTGATCGTCCTGACTTCAGAACATTCTCCGAGACATTGGCCTATAGTGCTCTCCTCAAGGGTTTATAAAGATGGATTTTATAGATCTTTTCAAGAATCATTCTTTTCCTTTAGATGTGTTGTTGTTGTACATCTGACACAAATAGATATCTGTATGTTAAGCAAGACTGCATCGGAACCTGATATGCTATATAAACTGTCAGCTTTATCACGAGACATTACACCCCAGGCAGAGTGAGATGAAACGGCTTCCAGAGAGAATAAACAGATATCTATATGCCATTAATCACAGATACTGCCCTTTATAAAACATGTATGGGAATCATTTATGAGACATTTGTGCATTATTTGTGAAATATTTGTGAATCATTTGTGGGTAAATAATTTATTTTTTATTTTTATCTCTGCCACAAAACAACTACAATTTATCACCACGGCCAGCTAAAGCTATCACAGTAAAGTATCCAGCATCTTAAAAATAACAAAATCATCTATAAAGGCAAACAAACGGTGAAACGACAGAATCCGACAGAGGGGATGTTCTTAAACAGGAGTTCCCTTATCTGAATTGGTGCTGTATGTCATAGAGCACAAACATGGCTGACAATCAGCTGGGAGCCTGAAGCAGCTTCCAGGAAAGATTCATCAATAACTTGAAAATGAATTTGGGGATCATCTGAGGGCATGATTGATTGAATCAACTTTATTGATCCACAGAGGGGAAAATGGGTTGTTATTTCAACCGTCTGTATCTAAATAGCTGAAGTATTTGCAGCAGTAGGCAGTGGGATCTCACCGCATCATTGATACAGTACTTAACTAAGCATACTGAGTTGTTCTGTTCCGCGCACACCTGGGAGGAAGAGAGCAGTGCATGCAGAAACCTGACAGAGCTCTGAAGGAAGAGCATGACGGATGCATAGAGCTCTGAGAAGAGAGCCCCATCACTGCACTGAGTGCACTTCACTCCAGCTGCCTGCAATGTTATCATGATGTAAAGTTTGTGATCTGGAGCGACATTTCAGACAAACGCTGCTGATGTCCTGATGCTCCTGCTCAATACAGAGAGTAACAGGGAAAACTCAAGTCCCATGAAAGTGCGTTTTGACATAAAGATCAACTGTACTAGTTGTTCAAGATCTTGTCCCATCTTGATGACTGTGCGGTAATTTGGCCAGGTGCAGCAATGAAGACCTAGCAAAGTTGCAGCTGGCTCAAAACAAAGCAGCACTCCTTGCCCTTAACTGCACACATAACTAACATCAACAACATGCATGATAGTCTTTCATGGCTGAGGGTTGAGGAGAAATTGACTACTTCTCTTCAAGTCTTTTTATGAAATATGTGTCATGTTGAAAATGCCTAACCAGTTGTATAATCTATTTGCATACACTTCAAACAGACATACATACCCCCCACTATGGGTTTCTTCACTGTACCCAAACCAAAAACAGATGTAATGCGTCGCTCTGTTAAGTATAGAGCCATGTCACCATGGAATGCTCTGCCACCAAAGGTTAGTCAGACAAAAGGCAAGTTTAGCTTTAAAAAAACGGATGAAAAACATATTGTATCACAGAGCCTCTCTATCTAAAGATCTAATTTAACTGTGACTAAGAATATTAATATGTACAGTATATATGAATAATTTGTAAATAGTATTTTTGTCTTTTTTTGTCTTTCTAATATATAACTCTTGTTTTTTTATATATATTTTTCGTATTACATATTTTATTTAGTTAATGTCCTTGTCTATAGTTGCTCTGTACTTTGTCATGTATTTGTACATTTTATGTGGACCCCAGGAAGAGTAGCTGCTGCATGTGAAGTAGCTAAAGGGGATCCTCATAAACTAAAACTAAACTTTTCAGCTTTTTAATTTCAGCTTTCATTTTCATTGTTTTTTATTCGTTTTTTCCTGTAAAGCACATTGCGGTGCATTCCATGTCTGAAATGTGCTGTATAAATAAAGCTTGGTTTGATTTGATAAACTACTAGTCCTGATTGCTGAAGTGAACTCAGCTGCTCTGCAGCTGCATGTGCAAATTTATGGGTTCAAACTGGGACACTTTCACTTCTGGCACTTTTCTAATTAATTATTGATTTTAAATCCATCAACTTTCATCAATCTTAAAGCCTTTGAATTAAACGTGTTCAGTGGTTCAGTGTGACAGGATCTGCAACTGTTTAGATTTGCATGATAGTGCTTTTAAAAAACAGCCAGTTCGGCAGAAATCCAGTTATATAGCAAAGCTTCTGGTCTGAAAGACTAGGCCTGCGTCCCAAATGGCACTCTATTCCCTACATCATGCACTACTTTTGACCAGGGCCCGTAGTTTATTCAATTACCCACCTCTTACCCAGCTGTCTAGAGTGGGGATTCCATATGCCCTTGGTATGGTCTGGGTCCGGAACATAATTACAAATCATTTTGCAAGAAGCCCAAACAGATCAGAAAACTTGGGGGGACAAATAAAATCCCCCGCGGGCCATCAGTTGGGGAACCTTGCCCTAGGGGAATTCCTCAAGCATAACATGGTGTAATATATGTCTCTGCTATTACCACTAATACCTTACAGTGAGAGCAGAAGGTGCTCTACAACCCAGATCCTTCCAGCTTCAAAGATGATGAATGGGCAACACTGTCTGGTGCTATTCTGAAACACACAACAGGATGTGGTCTCTGCAGTGGTTGCCTGCAATGGCAGAGAGCATTGAGTGCATAGAGAGAACATCAATGCATGTAATGTATGACAGTAGAGATTCTCTTCTCGTCTTTTTCTAGTTATGCTGAGAACATCATGCCAGCCCAGAGAAACGAAGATACACTCACTGGTCAACAAGCACAACATGGTTTCATATACAGTGCATTCGGATAGTATTCAGACCCCTTGACTTTTTCCACATTTTGTTACGTTACAGCCTTATTCTAAAATGGATTCAATTGTTTTTTCCCCTCATCAATCTACACACAATACCCCATAATGACAAAGCAAAAACAGTTTTTTCATATTTTTATATCACATTTACATAAGTATTCAGACCCTTTACTCAGTACTTTGTTGATGCACCTTTGGCAGCGATTACAGCCTTGAGTCTTCTTCGGTATGACGCTACAAGCTTGGCACACCTGTATTTGGGGAGTTGCTCCCATTCTTCTCTGCTGATCCTCTCAAGCTCTGTCAGGTTGGATGGGAAGGGTCGCAGCACAGATATTTTCTGGGCTCTGGCTGGGCCACTCAAAGACATTCAGAGACATGTCCCGAAGCCACTCCTGCATTGTCTTGGCTGTGTTCTTAGGGTCGTTGTCCTTTTGGAAGGTGAACCTTTGCCAAAGTCTGAGGATGTCGCTGTACTTTGCTCCGTTCATTTTTCCTTCAATCCTGACTAGTCTCCCAGTCCCTGCCGCTGAAAAACATCCCCACAGCATGATGCTGCCACCCTCATGCTTCAATGTAGGGATGGTGCCAGGTTTCCTCCAGACGTGACGCTTGGCATTCAGGCCAAAGAGTTTAATCTTGGTTTCATCAGACCAGAGAATCGTGTTTCTCAAAGTCTAAGAGACCTGTAGGTGCCTTTTGGCAAACTCCAAGCGGGCTGTGCCTTTTACTGAGGATTGGCTTCCGTCTGTCCACTCTATCATAAATTTTGAGTTTCATATCAAAGGGTCTGAATATTTATGTAAATAAGATATTTATTTAAATAGGATATTTCTGTGTTTTATAAATTTGCTAATATTTCTAAAAACCTATTTTCGCTTTGTCATTATGGGGTATTGTGTGTAGATTGATGAGCATTTTTATTTATTTAATCCATTTTAGAATAAGGCTGTAGCGTAACAAAATGTGGAAAAAGGGAAGGGGTCTGAATACTTTCTGAATGCACTATATACAGTAGATATACTTTTTAGCAAGCATGAAACCCCCTTTTGAAAAGCCCTGAGGTAGTAATCCATTCACAATTTCAGATCATACCACCACTACAATAGATAAACCAACCAGGCAACACACAATCAAATCACACCACTACAATACAATCCATAACAACCAGGTCGACCAATAGTAGAAAAGCAGTGCCTCTATAATTAGGGTGTCCAATCAAAAATGCATATTTTGACCAATTTGTGTAGACACTCCTGTAAGAAAAACAATGGTCCAAACATCATGTCTCGATCAAATCAAATCATATCAAATGTTATTTGTCACGTGCGCCGAATACAACAGGTGTAGAACTTACAGTGAAATGCTTACTTACAAGCCCTTAACCAACAATGCAGTTTTAAGCAAAATACCTAAAGAAAAATAAGAAATAAAAGTAACAAATAATTAAAGAGCAGCAGTAAAATAACAATCCGTTCAAAATTTACTGGAGTATTTACCCTTGTAGGATGGCCAAGATTAGGGTTACCAAATCAATGGAGGCCAGAGAACAAAAGTGGTCAAGGAAAATAGCATTGCGTCATCTAGGCTGGATGCTGTGTGAGAACCTACCTGACAGGCTCACCGCTGAACTCGTCATCTTTCTTCTCCAATCCGGAGGACATAAAACAATAAAGAGGTAAGATGGATATCGATTTTGAGACATGACATGTATTTTCATATTTTAGCATACGCTTTCTATATTAATGCGAAATTCCTGATATTTTTCGAAAATGTATCCGAAAAACAAGCGTACCTCTGTGAAATGTCAACGGAGCCCTGAGCTGAACTCGTCATGTAATTTACCTGTTTGCCATCCCGCGGAAACAACTTTGGAGGAGACCACCACAACATGTAAAATCCACAAAACTCGCTGCGAGAAACGGCACCACTCTGTCAACAGAGCTCAGTGCTTATTATAGGATGCATTAGGTTACGAAATCTGCCTTTTTGGATATAATGTCAATGATATGTTAGAGAAAGACCCCTCTGAACGATTCAGAACATGAAGATTCATATTTATCTTTGTGAAATGTATTTTATAACATAAGGAAGTGAAGTTTCATCGCCAAAGTGTGTTTTCACCCACACTGGGCAGAGTGGGAGGAAACCCTTCTATAATGTATGTCCCGAGAGAGGACTGAGGAGGTGGGATCTGAGGAGGAGCAGAGACTGACTGAGAGATGAATCATTACTGACGAGTTATTGCCTTTGTGTGTGTGTGCGTGTGTGTGTGTGTGTGCCTGACCGTGTTTTCCCAAGTGTGTGCGTGTGCGTGTGTGTGTGTGTGTGTGTGTGCCTGACCGTGTTTTCCCAAGTGTGTGTGTGTGTATGCACTCGCGCGTGCTTGTATGTGTTTGTGTGCATGTATGAACTCTGTCTGCTAAGACTTGTTGCTAAGGGATCTGCCAAGACTTTTAATTGTGGATTATGACAAGGCAGACAGCCATGAAAGAGAGCAGCCCTATTCACTTCCTCCTGCTATGATACAAAAAGAGAGAGAGAAAGAGAGAGCGAGAGACAGAGAAAGAGCGAGAGCGAGAGAGGGGCACTTCAAAACAGTGTTCTGTTTGAGGCCTGACATGGATGTTGACACGAATGAAATGTTTCTTGTGGTGTTGTGTTTATAAAATCGTAATTCAAATCCACATTCAACAAAGAATGTGGAGGACAACCCACAATTGTGTATCCTGTAACAGCTCTGCTCTCCTCTCAACCTCATCAAATTCATGAACATCTAAGAAGATACCTATTCATTTTTAACTTGTTACACCTCCATGAACACGTTTTTAATCAGTAAGCAGGCCATGACATTGCTGTTTCTGACAGATGCTAAGTAATTTTCAACATGATTCAAACCTGGCTATATTCTTCATGGGAAATAGACACAAAAACATGAATGGAATGGTCTGGACAAGGTACTGTATCTGTCGTGTCCCTGTGATGCTGTTCTGTGAGACACAGTCTTCTGACTCATTAGATATTGATAGAATCATATGTGCCATGAATTCTTCACCGGGAAACAGCACACAGAAAATACACATCATGAAAACAAGGAGAGGGAGCGAGTATCCAAACCAGCATTGTCAAACAATATGGATTACAGATAAACAGAATGTCTTTATGTTGGATGAGCATAGTGCACAGTGAGCATGTCATACAAGACAAACTACTGGTGATTAAAATGATGCACAACAACACCACCACATCCCAGGTCTATTGACAGGTACACAGTGATGAGACAGACGCGGCCCACAGGCCTGCTTCCCTACTGGGGCTCCGTGATTAGATTCAGCTAGCTCAGCATCAGCCGGGCCAGGGGCAGAGAGGAGACTACGTTCCAAATGGCACCCTAGTCCCTATGGGCCCTGGTCAAAAGTAGGGCACTACATAGGGAATAGGGTGCTGTTTGGGACTCAGCCATGGGGGCTTGGAGGAGGAAAAAAGAAATGCTAATGTAGGAAACGGGCAGGCTTCACTGACAACAACAAGTGCCTGATGTGGAGAGCGGCTCGTTGATAGGCCACTTTGAAAACAGGATGAGCTCTTTTGTCTGGTTCAAAGGGAGCCAGGCAGTAAAAAAAAACGGTTAGCCCAACTGGACTAGCGTGTTGTGTAGCTGGTCTTCCCTTTGTGTGTGTGTATGTGTATGTGTGTGTGTCGAGGAGAAGGGCAGCTGGCCTATGGGTCTGTAGGGTCTGGTCTCTTTTGTCCCGGAGATGTAATGAGATGAGACGCCCTCTCTGGGACCCTTGGCTTTCTATTGTCACCACTACCCGGGTCGCGGCTGGTGTGAAACTGAGTGGTGTGGCCTTGTGCTCTCAGTGTTACAGTAAGGAGCTAGATCTGATCTGATCTGGTGTGAAACTGAGTGGTGTGGCCTTGTGCTCTCAGTGTTACAGTAAGGAGCTAGATCTGATCTGATCTGGTGTGAAACTGAGTGGTGTGGCCTTGTGCTCTCAGTGTTACAGTAAGGAGCTAGATCTGATCTGATCTGGTGTGAAACTGAGTGGTGTGGCCTTGTGCTCTCAGTGTTACAGTAAGGAGCTAGATCTGATCTGATCTGGTGTGAAACTGAGTGGTGTGGCCTTGTGCTCTCAGTGTTACAGTAAGGAGCTAGATCTGATCTGATCTGGTGTGAAACTGAGTGGTGTGGCCTTGTGCTCTCAGTGTTACAGTAAGGAGCTAGATCTGATCTGATCTGGTGTGAAACTGAGTGGTGTGGCCTTGTGCTCTCAGTGTTACAGTAAGGAGCTAGATCTGCGTTCTAAATGTCACCTTATTCCCTATAAAGCGTCTCAGAGTAGGAATTCTGATCTGGGATCAGGTCCTACCCGTCTATATAATCTTATTCATTATGATCTAAAATGAAAAATTGTATCCTGGATCAGCATTCCTAGCTAGCACTCTGTGTGAATACGGACCATGATTGCAAAGGAAAAACACTCAAAAGTGGAAAAGTGAACCACCCACAACTCAGCAACAGAACAGTTGTATACTGAGTGACCTGGCCTTTAACCCAAAACGAATAGGCTAACGAGGTTAGGTCTCCATGAAATCAGCAGAGAGGGAGGAGAGCGATTGCAAAAGGAAAACAATATCTTGCTGGACAAGAATCCTAGCTTGTCCTTGAATGAAAAAGAGACAAAGCCACAAATAGCTGGAGGCGGGAAAAAATAACAGCGATCACAAAGAAATTAGACCTTTATTCTT
This sequence comes from Salmo trutta, assembly GCF_901001165.1. NCBI lineage: Eukaryota > Metazoa > Chordata > Actinopteri > Salmoniformes > Salmonidae > Salmo > Salmo trutta. Next base: position 20,418,911 of record NC_042976.1, on the reverse strand, counting down.
CCTATCCCTCACCTAGTAGCATTGTGACATGAGGGGGTACTGTTGTTATCTCATGCTACATATTGTTATCTCATGGTACATGTTGTTATCTCATGCTACATGTTGTTATCTCATGGTACATATTGTTAATTCATGGTACATGTTGTTATCTCATGCTACATGTGTGCATTCGTTTGTTTGTGTGTGTGTTATCTGAGGTCTAGGCCAAACGGCCGTGGCATGACAAGGTTTCTGTTCTCTGTGTTATCAGGCCTGAGTGATGGGCTCTGAGCATTGAAGGGGGAGGGGATCATACTGGGACAGCCAGCCCACTCAGGAGACACTGTAGAGGGGGAAGGGAGAGGAACAGCCAGGGACAGCCAGCCCAGAGCCCACTCCTGAGACGTTGGATTTAGACAGAGCAAGGAGCCACCAGCCTAGCACATTACATTATGACATACCTCAGTGGGATTTAAAGTTGGATTTACATTAGTAAAATATGTGTAGTGAGATCTATCTCTTCAAAATCAGATTTGCAACTGTTCTATTTACACTAGGCTTGGATATGGTGTAGCTAAAGCCACATTCCTGCTTCATGTTTGAGTGCAGCTATTGGAATACCGTAAATACCATAGTATATAGAAAAACAAAATAAGGATAGCAATTCCAGCTGTACAGGAGCGTCTCATCTTATTCATTATTTTGTTTGTTTAACTTTTACCCCTTTTTGTCCCCAATTTTGTGATATCCAATTGGTAGTTACAGTCTTATCCCCTCGCTGCAACTCCCCTACGGACTCAGGAGAGTCGAGAGCTATGCGTCCTCTGAAACACGACCCTGCCAAGCTGCACTGCTTCTTGACACACTGCTCGCTTAACGCGGAAGCCAGCCTTACCAATGGAAACACCGTTCAGCTGGAGTCCGATGTCAGCTTGCAGGCGCCCGGCTCGCCACAAGGAGTCGCTAGACTGAGGAGATCACTAGCCGGCTTCCACCCAGTTACGCAACCCTGCACCTTAGAGGCTGCTGGCCTATATACATAGACTTCAAATCACTGGCCACTTTAATAATGGAACAATTGTCAGTTTAATAATGTTGAAATAATGTTTACATACTGCTTTACTCATCTCATATGTACATACTGTATTCTATTCTACTGTACTTTAGTCAATGCCAGTCCGACATCGCTCAAGTTAATATTTATATATTTCTGAATTCCATTATTTTACTTTTAGATGTGTGTGTATTGTTGTGTATTGTTAGATATTACTGCACTGTTGGAGCTAGGAACACAAGCATTTCGCTACAACCGCAATAACATCTGCTAAATATGTGTATGTTTCCAACACAATGTTATTTGATTTTAGAGCACAACGGGACAAGGAAATCCCAGCCAGCCAAACCTTCCCCGAACCCGGATGACGCTCAGCCGACTGAGCACAGCCTTATGGGTCTCCCGGTCATGACACTGCCTGGGATCGAACCCGGGTCTGTAGTGACGCCTCAAGTACTGTGACGCAGTGCTTTAGACCCCTTGGGAGGGGACCTTCTCAGCTAAACCGTTTTTGCACATAATGTTGCACAATTAATGCAATGATTCACAAATATGTTGATATATTTTTAAAGCCTTTCATTTTACATTTGGCAAATTACTGGCATTAAGTTAAGTTAATTAAGGTCATTCTTGCAGGGACATGTGGTGTGGGAGAGCCATTGTCTTTACATTATACCACTCAGAGGGGGGTATGTGTTATAGATGTCTCCCACACTATCTCCAAAGTTAGGCTGGGAGACATCTCTTAAAGAGAGATTTAAATCTAGATCTGACTCTTTAAGATGGCCGCATGCTTCGTGCATATATTATGATGACAATTTGAGAATAAAAATTTTTGGGGGGTTTTTGGCAAGTATTTTTCAGCGGTACGCGCACACAAATAATGTTCATGAGGCAAGCCGAAGTTCGGAGCCGAAGCCTACGCCACTTCGTCAGTCGTTGGTCAACAGTAGAGATTCTTGAAGTGTTTGTTGTCATTCAACAAGAGACGGCTCGTTTTCATGCACATTGTTTTACTTAAGAAATACTACACCAAACATCTTATATGTAAAATTGTGTGACTAAGATCTCCTCAGCAAAAACGTCAAAATGAATGACAAATGTCTTGAGTTATCTTAGATTTATTCTGACTACTTTGAGGAAGTGTATACTGGCTACGGCGTCTCAAGATGGACAAACTATTGGCACCTTTTCTTGTTTTTCAACAAAGGTCTTTTAAGGGAGGATGCGAGCACACTCATTCAGTTCACCTAGCCAGCCGAACCGAAGAATGCAGCCTATACACTACACAAGTATCTCTCCTGGACCTAGTTTGTAGTGTAGTGTAAAGAGGCCCTAAGGATCTTCACTAGCTTCCACAGAGACAAAGTCATAATTAAGTCTAAACCCCTTTTATTTCTACAATAAACCTAACCCTAACCTTAACTCTAACCTTAACAACACTGCTAACCCTATGCCCACCATAAACCTAAAATTAAAACCAAAAAGCTCATTTCTGATTTACGATTTAGCCAATTTTGACTTTGTGGCTGTGGAATCTAGTGGAAACCGGATTTAAGGGCGGGGGAGGACAAGCATGACACAGAGATAAAGAATCATTATCTACATTTACCATATCTGGAGGAATTGAAGCAGGACTGGCTTCACAGAACATTCAAGGCAGAGAACCCTCTCTAAGTAGTTAGAATCTCTCTTGGCTGTCTTTTATAAAAACCCAGGCTTTCATATTCCATTCCCCAAACAGCAATCAGGAATCATTCTTTCATATTATTCACAGGTTAGACAGCCTAGTCTTTGTGTAAGCTTATAAAACAAGTTGTTGTAATGCAGTAACATTAACAAGAGAGGAGAGGTTGTTGCGCTAAGTGGTGAGCTAAATAAAGTGTGGATTGGTGTAGCCTAGCGGTTAAGAGCATTGGGCCAGTAACTGAAAGGTTGCTGGTTTGAATCCCTGAGCTGACAAGTTGAAAAAGCTGCTGATGTGCCTTTGACCAAGGCACTTAGTCCAAGTTTCTCTGGATAAGAGCACCTGCTAAATGACTTAATTATAATGGGTTTCCACTGTTGATTCATCCATGAGAGGGAGTGTGCGAGTGGATACTCAGGATGCAGCTTTTAGTCAGGCCCAGACTACAGGACATTCTCCAGGGCCCAGTTTTTCAAAAGTTATCCGGATATCATCTTTTGAATAGGATTAAATGCATATAAATAGAATTAATATAATGGACGAATCATTGACTTGAATGGGGACTCCCGTTCAATTAAGTCTATTTCTATGCATTTAATCCGATAGCCGAAATCTGGATAAAGTGATCACTTTTGAAAGACTAGGACCAGAAGGTCAGACTGTAATCTAAAACACCCTCGTCTCCCTGTGAGACAAGCTAAGTGTAATTAATTCACAAACGACTGAATGCATTAGCCAGAAGCATAGCAAGGCTTCACACAGGTGATCTTAATACACTGAATGAATCACTCAGAACAGAGGCAACAAACACAACACAGCACATTTCAATAACACATCAAGTGTGTGAGAATGGACGAGGGAGGTGGGAAAACTGGGAAACTGTTCATGCATCTCCGACTGATAACAGATCAATAGCGGTTTGGCGCCTGTTGTTTCCTATATAGAGGTGTGGGAAGGGGCAGACTGATGGGGCACAGGGGACAGAGAGCGTGTGTGTACTGTATGTGCATGTAGGGTGGTGTCTGTTGGCTCAGCCAGATAAATACTATGTCATCTCAGGAGTAAATGTGTGTTTGAAATGCAGCCAGCACAGAAGGAAGTTAGAAAGACTACAGAGAGGAAGAGCCAGGACTGGAGTGGACAGCAGTTTTACCTTAGGAAAAGACTGCAGGTACTGTCAGATAATAATACACTTTTATACAACGGGTGGGTCTAATCCTGAATGCTGATTGGTTAAAACCGCATTCCAGCCGATGTCTATTGCACAAGTTACCACTGGCTAAAGCTATGACATTAAAATGCCTAATTACTCTGTTCCATCTGACTGCGCAATCCACTGTCTCATCAGCCCAGCCAGGGAGGTTATAAACTTGATCTCCACTATAAAAAGCATCTAGACTTTATCTCACATTTTTTATAGACTAACATTTAGTTTTCAACAGTGGAGATTTGTATAAACCTTGCTGTCTGTCTCTCTGACATTTGCAACATTGTTTCAGTATTCAAATTCAATCTCCAGCTGTCCCATAGTAATGAACGTGTCGGGAGTCGGGATAGAAACAAAAAACTATCAATAGAAAACAGGTAAAACAAAACGAAATGCAGCTAGTTTGCAATCTTTCCAGCTTCAGTTTGAAGTGATTGTGTTAGCTGTGTAGTTGGCTAGCTCTCCAACAACAGTGTCCTAATGAGAGAGCACATTTTCTATGCCAAGCGAAACCGTGCCTCATTAGCTCATTGTTATGGATGTTTCCAAATAAATGTCACTAGAAAACAGCTTAAACAAATGCAAATGCAGCTACTTTGCTGTTATTCTGGCTGGGTCGCGTCTCTGGCAAACCAACCGATAGAATGAACCCCAGATTTGTGTCTGGACTATATATATTTTGTTATGTTACAGCCTTTCCAAAAAGGATTAAATAAACAATTTTCCTCATCAATCTACACAAAATACCCCAGATTGGGTAGCAACACCAGATTTGTGTCTGGACTATATATACTTTGTTACGTTACAGCCTTTCCAAAAAGGATTAAATAAAAAATGTTCCTCATCAATCTACACAAAATACCCCATAATGACAAAGCGAGAACAGATTTTTATTTTTTTTTGCAAAACAGAAATACCTTATTTACATAACTATTCACACCCTTTGCTATGAGACTCGACATTGAGCTCAGGTGCATCCTGTTTCCATTGATCATCCTTGAGATGTTTCTACAACTTGATTGGAGTCCACCTGTGGTAAATTCAATTGATTGGACATGATTTGGGAAGGCACACACCTGTCTATATAAGGTCCCACAGTTGACAGTGCATGTCAGAGCAAAAACCAAGCCATGAGGTCGAAGGAATTGTCCGTAGAGCTCCGAGACAGGATTGTGTCGAGGCACAGATCTGAGGAAGGGTACCAAAAAAATCTCTGCAGCATTGAACGTCCCCAAGAACACTGTGGCCTCCATCATTCTTAAATGGAAGAATTGTCAAAATGATACATCGGGGTGAAAGAGCCTTGGTGCTTCTACACCTGCATTGCTTGCTGTTTGGGGTTTTAGGCTGGGTTTCTGTACAGCACTTTGAGATATCAGCTGATGTAAGAAGGGCTATATAAATAAATACATTTGATTTTGTCAGGGAGGTGACTAAGAATCCGATGGTCACTTTAACTGAGCTCTAGAGTTCCTCTGTGGAGTTGGGAGAACCTTCCAGAGGGACAACCATCTCTGCAGCACTCCACCAACCAGGCCTTTATGGTAGAGTGGCCAGACGGAAGCCACTCGTCAGTATAAGGCACATGACAGCCCGCTTTGAATTTATTTATTTTTTTACCTATATTTAACTACGCAAGTCAGTTAAAAGAACAAATTCTTATTTACAATGATGGCCTACCCCGGATGACACTGGGCCAATTGTGTGCCACCCTATGGGACTCCCAATCACAGACAGACTTGATACAGCCTGGATTTGATCCAGGGCCTGTAGTGACACCTCACACTGAGATGCAGTGCCTTAGACCACTGCGCCACTCGGGAGCTTAGAGTTTGCCAAAAGGCACCAAAAGACTCTCAGACCGTGAGTAACAAGATTCTCTGGTCCGATGAAACCAAGATTCAACTCTTTGGCCTGAATGCCAAGTGACACGTCTGGAGGAAACCTGGCAACATCCCAACGGTGAAGTGTGGTGGTGGCAGCATTATGCTGTGGCGATGTTTTTCAGCAGCAGGGACTGGAAGACTAGTCAGGATCCAGGGAAAGATGAACAGAGCAAAGTACAGAAAGATCCTTGATGAAAACCTGTTCCAGAGCGCTCAGAACCTCAGACTGGGACAAAGGTTTCCCTTCCAACAGGACAACGACCCTAAGCGCACAACAATGACAACACAGGAGTGGCTTAGGGACAAGTCTCTGAATGTCCTTAAGTGGCCCAGCCAGAGCATCTCTGGAGAGACCTGAAAATAGCTGTGCAGCGACACTTCCCATCCAACCTGACAGAGCTTGAGAGGATCTGCAGAGAAGAATGGGAGAAACTCCCCAAATACAGGTGTGAGCTTGTAGCGTCATACCCAAGAAAACTTCATAAACAAGAAAACTCAAGGCTGTAATCGCTGCCAAAGGTGCTTCAACAAAGTACTGAGTAAAGGGTCTGAATACTTATGTAAATGTATTTTAATTGTATTTTTAGCTAAAATAAAAACCTGTTTTTTCTTTGTCATTATGGGGTATTGTTTGTAGATTGATGTAAAAATGTAATCCATTTTAGAATAAGGTTGCAATTTAACAAAATGTGGAAAAAGTAAAGGGGTCTGAATACTTTCTGAATGTAAATCATTATTTGAATATGTTGGTAACCCGGTGTATAAAAGTGATAATGCCCTCGAAGCCGGTGATTGGAGGATATATTGGCACGGTCTGCCGGCCTTCAACATCGTCTCGGGCATTATAACTTAAATGACACATGGCACTTAGTTTCTATTCAAAGCCACTTACAGTACGGCGAGTGCATGCGATTTTTAGCATGTGTATACGATCCCAACGGGAATTTAACCCACGACACCACACAGGATCACAGGTATAAAGTGTTATGACAGGACAGAATAACCTTCTTAGCAGTCTTAGGAGTGAAGGGGGGAGGGAGGAGAGTGAAGGGGGGAGTGAAAGGGGGTAGAGTGGAGTGAAGGAGTGAGGAGGGGGTCTTCCTGTGGCCTACATGTACATGGAGACAATGTTTCACTGGCTGACCCGTCAGTAATGCAGGGTAGAATGTCCAAGACGCCCACTACAGCTGAGAAAGTAACAGGGCAGATAACTGCCAGCAGCATGACTACCAACTAATTCTGATTCATATCAGATATGGGCATCAAACCTTAATGACAAGTTCCAGCCTAGAGCTTTCTTTAAACATTTCTTGGAGGTGGATCATCTTGGATGAACAGGACAATGATAGCAGCATCATATTTCTTCATAGTCCACTCTAAATGCACTGCTTCATCTAGGTGTAATAATGACAAGAGAAATAGAATACTTGTCTATATTTATTTATTTTATTTTTATTTCAACTTTATTTAACCAGGTAGGCAAGTTGAGAACAAGTTCTCATTTACAATTGCGACCTGGAATTATGAGGGGTATGAGTTTCTGTGGTTGACTATGGTCTATACTAGAGGTCGACCGATTAATCGGAATGGCCGATTAATTTGGGGCCGATTTCACGTTTTCATAACAATCGGTAATCGGTATTTTTGGCCACTGAATTGCCTATTTAAAAAAAATGAAAACATTTTTACACCTTTATTTAACTAGGCAAGACAGATTAAGAACACATTCTTATTTTCAATGACGGCCTAGGAACGGGGGTTAACTGCCTTGTTCAGGGGGGATTCGGGGATTCGTTTTTGCAACCTTCCTTACTAGTCCAACACTCTAACCACCTGCTTTACATTGCACTCCACGAGGAGCCTGCATGGAAGGCTGACTACCTGTTACGCGAGGGCAGCCAGAAGCCAAGGTAAGTTGCTAGCTAGCATTAAACTTATCTTATAAAAAACTATCAATCTTAACATAATCACTAGTTAACTACACATGGTTGATATTACTAGTTTATCTAACGTGTCCTGCGTTGCATATAATCGATGCGGTGCCTGTTAATTTCTCATTGAATCACAGCCTACTTCGACAAACGGGTGTTGATTTAACAAGCGCATTTGCGAAAAAAGCACTGTCGTTGCACCAATGTACCTAACCATAAACATCAATGCCTTTCTTTAAAACCAATACACAAGTACATATTTTTAAACCTGCATATTTAGTTAATATTGCCTGCTAACATGAAATTGTGTCACTTATCTTGCGTTCATTGCACGCAGTCAGGGTATATGAAACAGTTTGGGCCGCCTGGCTCGTTGCGAACTAATTTGCCAGAATTTTACGAAATGATGACATAACATTGATGGTTGTGCAATGTAACAGGAATATTTAGACTTAGGGATGCCACTCATTAGATAAAATACAGAACGGTTCCGTATTTCACTGAAAGAAAAAACTTTTGTTTTCGAGATGATAGTTTCCGGATTCGACCATATTAATGACCTAAGGCTCGTATTTCTGTGTGTTTATTATATTATAATTAAGTGATTTTGATAGAGCAGTCTGACTGAGCGTTGGTAGGCACCAGCAGGCTTGTAAGCATTCATTCAAGCAGCACGTTTTGCCAGCAGCCCTTCGCTGTGCTTCAAGCATTGCGCTGTTTATGACTTCAAGCCGGGTGGGTATAATTTGTGGAATGTTCCAACAGGAATCTATTCCAAAAACTTCGCAAATAACAAGGTTGCCAAAAAACAACGCATACAAAGTTTTATAGCGGCAGAATAAGATACCGGGTAGGGAGTGGTCTATTTCATTGCGTTTTTCACTCATCATGTTTATTCCGAAGAATATCTGTCCTCACTCTGGTTGCCTATGGACAAACATTAAGAATAAGCTACGTGGTGAGTTGATACCTATTCGGCAGCTAGTTAGCTAGGTTTGTATGCGTTGCTACTTTGTATGCGTTGTTGGTTGGCAACCGTTTACTTTACGTTTTTTGGAACAGATTCCTGTTGGAACATTCCACAAATTATACCCACCCCTTCAAGTCTATCAACTCCCAAGATTAGGCTGGTGTAACCGATGTGAAATGGCTAGCTAGTTAGAGGGGTGCGCGCTTATAGCGTTTCAAACGTCACTCGCTCTGAGACTTGGAGTAGTTGTTCCCCTTGCTCTGCATGGGTAACGCTGCTTCGAGGGTGGCTGTTGTCGATGTGTTCCTGGTTTGAGCCCAGGTAGGAGCGAGGAGAGGGACGGAAGCTATACTGTTACACTGGCAATACTAAAGTGCCTATAAGAACATCCAATAGTCAAAGGCATATGAAATACAAATCGTATAGAGAGAAATAGTCCTATAATTCCTATAATAACTACAACCTAAAACTTCTTACCTGGGAATATTGAAGACTCATGTTAAAAGGAACCACCAGCTTTCATATGTTCTGAGCAAGGCACTTAAACGTTAGCTTTCTTACATGGCACATATTGCACTTTTACTTTCTTCTCCAACACTTTGTTTTGCATTATTTAAACCAAATTGAACATGTTTCATTATTTATTTGAGGCTAAATTGATTTTATTGATGTATTATATTAAGTTAAAATAAGTGTTCATTCAGTATTGTTGTAATTGTCATTATTACAAATAAATACATTAAAAAAAATCGTCCTATTAATCGGTATCGGCATTTTTTGGTCCTCCAATAATCGGTATCGGCGGTGAAAAATCATAATCGGTCGACCTCTAGTCTATACACTCTTTGAAAAAAAGTTGCTATGTAGAATCTAAAAGGGTTCTTTGGTTGTCCCCATAGGAGAACCCTTTGAAGAACAGTTTTTGGTTCCAGGTGCATGGAACCTAAAAGAGTTCTACCTGGAACCAAAAAGGGCTCAACCTGGAACCAAAAATGGCTGTCCTATGGAGAAACCCTTTGGAACCCCTCTTTAAGTGAGTAGCATACACACTAACAATGCTTCTTTCCCTGATCTCTTTCTGAACTACAGTAGGCTAAATGCAAAGCAGATCATCAATCACATAACTCATTTACCAATTACATACAAATTAGAATGTATGAATAAATAAATGGAACATGGATAAATAAGAGAAGGCTTTTTCATAATTTTGATAATATCCCTTCTTCTACAGTATCCCTCTGGAAACCAGATGATGAAAAGGATTGATGTTTTCCACCTGCTGTTTCCTAATAAGAAGAGAGCTAGGGACGGACAGATGGTGAAATCTACCCCGCCATGCAGAATTAACAATCAATACACAAGACAAGCAAACAACAAGAACAGCTCCAACGTATACATGGACCTAAAGTTGGGAATTTGAACCACACAATTGTATCTTTAACAAAATAATTTCTATTACTATGTATCCTTTATTTTACCAGGAAAGTCACATTGAGATTGACATCCTCTTTTCAAGTGAGTCCTGACTGGATATGCAGGGCAGATACAGATGGTTCAATCCATTTTCTAGTGCTGTTGATGGTGGCTTTTTAAAGTCAGGTGTCTTTAATACTGTATTATAAACCCTGTAGTGTAGTAACCTATTCACCTCCATCTAGGCCAACCTGTCTACACATCTTTATATTCAGAATTGCAATGTTAACAACCGACAATAATACAGTCACAAAACCACGACTTTCACACTCTGGGCTTTCCTCCCTCATAAAGAGGAATCTGATAACGATGCATAATAAGGAGATTGTGTCACGACTTCTACTGAAGTCGGCTCCCTTCCTTGTTCGGGCGGCGTTCGGCGGTCGACGTCACCGGCCTTCTAGCCATCGCCGCTCCTTTTTTCATTGTTCCATTTGTTTTGTCTTGTTCCCCGCACACCTGGTTTACATTCCCTAATCACACTGCATATATATATTCCTCTGTTCCCCCCCATGTCTTTGTGTGGAATTGTTTTTGTTTTGTGGTTATTGTATCGCACTAGTCTGGTTTTTCACCCTGGGCATTGCCTGTACCCTATTTGGGGGGAATTATTGGTGAACCTTATTGTTCTATTATTGACGGTATTTTGCGCTTCACTTTTGCCGGTTGGCTTGAGTTGTAGCTGTTTGCGCCTGTCTGTTTGTTGCACTTGGCTAATAAAGACGCCTGATCACCTATTCTCTGCTCTCCTGCACTTGACTCGAATGACCAGCAGCGAAAACCCTCTCCCCTTCCCCCTCCCTCGTGCTCTCCCTCTCTCTCTCTCTCTCTCTCTCTCTCCCTCTCTCCCTCTCTCTCTGCATCTCTCGCTCGCTCGCTTCCTCTAACACCACTCTCTCTCTATCTCTGCAAATGTATTGATTAGTAGTGTGGCGCTGGCATGTATAGTTGACGTTTTAAGGGCTCCTGACCAATTCTGCAGTTGTGTGTATTTCTTGCGCTGATCTTTAATTGTACATAATGTTTCCTATGACTGAAAAGAGCTTCTGGACCTCGATTTAGTTGAAGAATTCTACTTTAATGACTCGGCCGCGCAGGACATACTGCTCATCTGGGACCAGCCCCTAATCCACGACACGCGGAAGAGGAAAAGACAGAGAGATATAGAGGCCGACATGGGGGCAGCCTGATGGAACTACGGAGGCGAGTAAATAAACGTCCTCTACCCTCTGTTCTATTGGCGAATGTGCAATCATTGGAGAACAAACTAGACGAGCGCCGTTCGAGATTATGCTTCACGAAGTCGTGGCTGAACGAGAATAGAGCGGCAGTGTCTCTCTCATAAACTCAAGGGCGGGGGTGTATGTCTCTGTGTTAACAACAGCTGGTGCACGATCTCTAATATTAAGGAAGTCTCGAGGTTCTGCTCGCCTACAGTGAGGGAAAAAAGTATTTGATCCCCTGCTGATTTTGTACATTTGCCCACTGACAAAGAAATGATCAGTCTTCCATTTTAATGGTAGGTTTATTTGAACAGAATAACAACAACAAAAATCCAGAAAAACGTAAGTCAAAAATGTTATAAAATGATTTGCATTTTAATGAGGGAAATAAGTATTTGACCATTCTGCAAAACATGACTTAGAACTTGGTGGCAAAACCCTTGTTGGCAATCACAGAGGTCAGACGTTTCTTGTAGTTGGCCACCAGGTTTGCACACATCTCAGGAGGGATTTTGTCCCACTCCTCGTTGCAGATCTTCTCCGCAAGTTTCGAGGCTGATGTTTGGCAACTCGAACCTTCAGCTCCCTCCACAGGTTTTCTATGGGATTAAGGTCTGGAGACTGGCTAGGCCACTCCAGGACCTTAATGTGCTTCTTCTTGAGCCACTCCTTTGTTGCCTTGGCCGTGTGTTTTGGGTCATTGTCATGCTGGAATACCCATCCACGACCCATTTTCAATGCCCTGGCTGAGGGAAGGAGGTTCTCACCCAAGATTTGACAATACGTGGCCCCGTCCATCGTCCCTTTGATGCGGTGAAGTTGCCCTGTCCCCTTAGCAGAAGAACACCCCCAAAGCATAATGTTTCCACATCCATGTTTGACGGTGGGGATGGTGTTCTTGGGGTCATAGGCAGCATTCCTCCTCCTCCAAACACGGTGAGTTGAGTTGATTCCAAAGAGCTCCATTTTGGTCTCATCTGACCACAACACTTTCCCCCAGTTGTCCTCGGAATCATTCAGATGTTCATTGGCAAACTTCAGACGGGCATGTATATGTGCTTTCTTGAGCAGGGGGACCTTGCGGGTGCTGCAGGATTTCAGTCCTTCACGGTGTAGTGTGTTACCCTTGGTGACTATGGTCCCAGCTGCCTTGAGATCATTGACAAGATCCTCCCGTGTAGTTCTGGGCTGATTCCTCACTGTTCTCATGATCATTGCAACTCCACGAGGTGAGATCTTGCATGGAGCCCCAGGCCGAGGGAGATTGACAGTTCTTTTGTGTTTCTTCCATTTGCGAATAATTGCACCAACTGTTGTCACCTTCTCACCAAGCTGCTTGGCGATGGTCTTGTAGCCCATTCCAGCCTCGTGTAGGTCTACAATCTTGTCCCTAACATCCTTGGAGAGCTCTTTGGTCTTGGCCATGGTGGAGAGTTTGGAATCTGATTGATTGATTGCTTCTGTGGACAGGTGTCTTTTATACAGGTAACAAACTGAGATTAGGAGCACTCCCTTTAAGAGTGGGCTCCTAATCTCAGCTCGCTACCTGTATAAAAGACACCTGGGAGCCTGAAATCTTTCTGATTGAGAGGGGGTCAAATAATTATTTCCCTCATTAAAATACAAATCAATTTATAACATTTTTGACATGTGTTTTTCTGGATTTTTTGTTGTTATTCTGTCTCTCACTGTTCAAATAAACCTACCATTAAAATTATAGACTGATCATTTCTTTGTCAGTGGGAAAACGTACAAAATCAGCAGGGGATCAAATACTTTTTTCCCTCACTGTAAGTTAGAATATCACATGATAAGCTGTAGACCATACTATTTACCAAGAGAGTTTACATCTATATTGTTAGTAGCTGTCTACTTACCACCACAAACCGATGCTGGCACTAAGACTGCACTCAACAAGCTAAATAGGGCCATAAACCAACAAGAACATGCTCATCAGAGACAGCGCCCCTAGTGGCCAGTGACTTAAATGCAGGAAAATTGAAATCCGTTTTACCTCATTTCTACCAGCATGTCACCTGTGCAACTTGAGGGAAACAAACTCTCTATATCATTTGTATTTCATATACCTTCGACTATTGGATGTTCTTATAGGCACTATAGTATTGCCAGCCTAATCTCGGGAGTTGATAGGCTTGAAGTCATAAACAGCGCTACGCTTCAAGCATTGTGAAGAGCTGCTGGCAAACGCAGGGAAGTGCTGTTTGAATGAATGCTTATGAGCCTGCTGCTGCCTACCACCGCTCAGTCAGACTGCTCTATCAAATATCAAATCATAGACTTAATTATAATATAATAAACACACAGAAATACGAGCCTTAGGTCATTATTATGGTCAAATCTGGAAACTATCATTTCGAAAACAAAACGTTTATTCTTTCAGTGAAATACGGAACCATTCCGTATTTTATCGAACAGGTGGCAACCCTAAGTCTAAATATGTAGGTTTAAAAAAATATACTTCTGTGTATTGATTTTAAGAAAGGCATTGATGTTTATGGTTAGGTACATTCGTGCAACGATTGTGCTTTTGTTAAATCATCACCCGTTTGGCGAAGTAGGCTGTTATTCGATAATAAATTAATAGGCACCGCATTGATTATATGCAACGCAGGGCAAGCTAGTTAACCTAGTAATATTATCAACCATGTGTAGTTAACTAGTGATTATGTGAAGATTGATTGTTTTTTATAAGATAAGTTTAATGCTAGCAACTTACCTTGGCTCCTTGCTGCACTCGTGTAACAGGTAGTCAGCCTGCCACGCAGTCTCCTCGTGGAGTGCAATTTAATCGGCGTCCAAAAATGCCGATTACCGATTGTTATGAAATCGGCCCTAATTAATCGACCATGCTGATTAATCAGTCGACCTCTATTGTGGTACCATCCACATTAATGTAGAAACATATTATATTCTTATTTACAATAAAAGTGACTCCAAAATGACACAATAGATTATTTACCATTCATTTCTATTGGCCACAAAATGATCTGGAACACAACCAAAACAAACAGCAAACACATCCTACAAATGTGTAGAGCCACAAGCTTGATGTAGTCATTGCATGCTATGAGTATGGGACCAAATACTTAACTTTTTACTACTTTAACACACATATAAGTGAATTTGTCCCAATACTTTTGTTTCCTTAAAATGGGGGGACTATATACAAAAAGTGCTTACATTTCTAAACAGTTCAACCGATATGTATAAAAACACCCTTAAATTAAAGCTGACAGTCTGCATTTCAATCCCATAGTCGTTGTATCATTTGCTTGAGTACAGAGCCCAAAAAATGTAATAAATTGTCAATACTTTCGGAGCTCACAGTATGTCCATCATAAATGTGTATGTTTATGTGTGGTCTGACAAGCAATAGTAGTGTTTCTCAGTGGGGAAATATTGTTTGGTATTGGACGGTAATATATGTCTGCATTACTATACAATATTATCAGCATAAACAGGGACATAGAAACCAGGATATCCCTCATCCATCAGGTATAATAAGTCTTTGGGTTAATGATTAATAAAATATAATATAAAATGTTTATTTTTACTACAGGGAACGAGTCACTGGCCAATACGGACTAGCAGAATACAGGTAATGTTTGAATTAATCTGTTTGAGAATGGCATTCAGTCCATTAAGTCTGTATTTCTTAGCGTCAAATTGCAGGTGAGCTTGCACTTGGATTAGTCATTATAATAATTTAATTTGGGGGGTGCTTATATTTGTCCGGTTACACACTTGTGGGTGGACACTTGTACAAGAGTGTAATGGATATGTGTTTCATTGCAAATCCCAACTCCCCCTGAGACACCTGCCGGGAGTGGGGTCATGGCCAGGTTCACCATTGTCCAGCGAGCATGGAACGATTGGGGTTAAGTGCCTTGCTCAAGGGCACAGCGACAGATTTGTGTGTGTGGGTATGCAACCAAACTGACAACAGTGAACTAGGCTAGGTCAACCAACTGAAACCAGACGCAGGTTCCTTTTTTCTTTTCTATGATATGTCCAGGCCAGGCAGTGCTGCTGAAATGTGATGCATTATCATCAAATTAATGTAACATCCCAGGCAGCCTCCAGGTAAACAACGCACTGCGGAGACCGAGTCTGCATCCCAAATGGCGCCCTATTCCCTATACAGTAAACTACTTTTGACCAGAGCCTCAAATGTAGTGCACTATATAAGGAATAGGTTGCTATTTGGGATGCAACCAGACTGACTGACTGTCCTACTAATTGAAAGGGAAATCATGAGCCAGGGATGGAGCTGATATATAGGCATTGTGGGGTTATTATCTCCTTCTGCTGAGAACACACACAGGATCAGGGCCCCCCTGTCCATTTTATGATAGCCATAATGATCTGAAAGGCTAAACTGATCCTACATCAGCACTCCTACTCTGAGCGTGCACAGCGCAGAGCAGAGGATCAGACCATGAAAGGCCATCAAATCCCTGCATTGTCAATGACCATTATCAACGTTGTCTCAGGAATCCCCTAGTCGTGCCGCGGCACGATATCGATCCCCCGATTTTCTATTCAGAAGACCCACGGTGTGGGCTGGAGCTCACCAATACCGCATTACCACAACAGGAAGTGGAGGAGGAGCACACATTCACCCACAGACATTAAGCCACATCTTGCTGATCAGTGGTCCATGATCCACGTCCTCACAGGGATACAGTGATCTGAGCTGCATCTTAGTAAGGAAGTCTTGCATGGCGAAGGTTAACTTAACCTATGCATACATGCAATATCAGCGTTTTAGACAACAGAATGTTTGTCAAAAGTAGTTTCTGATAAATGGCTCTTGACTAAAGGTAGCAGAAACTACATCAACGTCTATCACCACACACTAACTGCTTCCATTTTAAAACCACAAATGTGGAGTCAAAGGAATTCATGTCGGATCTTAGTGTGATATTGTTGCAACGTGAATCATATCACACGGCATCTTAAGAAAGGGGCTTTCAAAGGGTCAGTGGGCACAGTGAGGTTTGTTTAACAGGAAATAATGAATGTTTGCAGCCCAATAGAGGGGTGAAGGGGCTAGTCTAAAGAATGCCAGAACCCCCCCTTTAAACCCCGGGTCTAGAGAACAAAACAAAGACCATATGTCATAGTGCTGCCTCATGAATAAATCCTAGAAGGAAAATCCCGGGCCAGGGTCAAAGTCATTAGAGCTAATCGACTTCATGAATGAAACACATATTCCGAGGGATAACTCAAACTCAATGCAATCCAAATCATTTGGTGACTGTGTGTAATTTCTCCTTGGTTGAAGACATTTAAAATGCAATAAAAAAACAGTGAAAACACCCTCTGCCGGTATCTGTGCAACAGTGGTTTGATTAAAGAACGATTGCCCACCCCAGTAAGCAAAGTATTGTAAAGTTTATCAGGTTGCATGACAGCTATTCAATTACAGGAGACTCAAGACTGACAAAATGGCATTCAAGAATCTTTACAAACAGACCACAAAAAATACCTCCCAAAAACTTGTTTCATTAAATTAACAGCAAAAAGAATATAAAGCAAAATTCCTCTGCAGTCATCAAAAACATAAAATCATACATTCACTAATTAAACATAATTACACTGAATCTGCAGCATCACATCTGTTTTATAAAACACATATCTATGTCAACTCTGATATAAACACATATCTATGTTAACTCTGATATAAACACATATCTATGTTAACTCTGATATAATCACATATCTATGTTAACTCTGATATAAACACATATCTATGTTAACTCTGATATAAACACATATCTATGTTAACTCCGATATAAACACATATCTATGTTAACTCCGATATAAACACATATCTATGTCAACTCCGATATAAACACATATCTATGTTAACTCTGATATAAACACATATCTATGTTAACTCTGATATAAACACATATCTATGTTAACTCTGATATAATCACATATCTATGTTAACTCTGATATAAACACATATCTATGTTAACTCTGATATAAACACATATCTATGTTAACTCCGATATAAACACATATCTATGTTAACTCCGATATAAACACATATCTATGTCAACTCCGATATAAACACATATCTATGTTAACTCCGATATAAACACATATCTATGTTAACTCCGATATAAACACATATCTATGTTAACTCCGATATAAACACATATCTATGTTAACTCCGATATAAACACATATCTATGTTAACTCCGATATAAACACATATCTATGTTAACTCCGATATAAACACATATCTATGTTAACTCTGATATAAACACATATCTATGTTAACTCTGATATAAACACATATCTATGTCAACTCCGATATAATCACATATCTATGTTAACTCTGATATAAACACATATCTATGTTAACTCTGATATAAACACATATCTATGTTAACTCCGATATAAACACATATCTATGTTAACTCTGATATAAACACATATCAATGTTAACTCCGATATAAACACATATCTATGTTAACTCCGATATAAACACATATCTATGTTAACTCCGATATAAACACATATCTATGTTAACTCTGATATAAACACATATCTATGTTAACTCCGATATAAACACATATCTATGTTAACTCTGATATAAACACATATCTATGTTAACTCTGATATAAACACATATCTATGTTAACTCTCTTATAATCACATATCTATGTTAACTCTGATATAAACACATATCTATGTTAACTCCGATATAAACACATATCTATGTTAACTCTGATTTAAACACATATCTATGTTAACTCTGATATAAATACATATCTATGTTAACTCTGATATAAACACATATCTATGTTAACTCCGATATAAACACATATCTATGTTAACTCCGATATAAACACATATCTATGTTAACTCTGATATAAACACATATCTATGTTAACTCCGATATAAACACATATCTATGTTAACTCTGATATAAACACATATCTATGTTAACTCTGATATAAACACATATCTATGTCAACTCTGATATAAACACATATCTATGTTAACTCTGATATAAACACATATCTATGTTAACTCCGATATAAACACATATCTATGTTAACTCTGATATAAACACATATCTATGTCAACTCTGATATAAACACATATCTATGTTAACTCCGATATAAACACATATCTATGTTAACTCCATTATAATCGCATATCTATGTTAACTCCGATATAAACACATATCTATGTTAACTCTGATATAAACACATATCTATGTTAACTCCGATATAAACACATATCTATGTCAACTCCGATATAAACACATATCTATGTTAACTCCGATATAAACACATATCTATGTCAACTCCGATATAAACACATATCTATGTTAACTCTGATATAAACACATATCTATGTTAACTCTGATATAAACACATATCTATGTTAACTCCGATATAAACACATATCTATGTTAACTCCGATATAAACACATATCTATGTTAACTCCGATATAAACACATATCTATGTTAACTCCGATATAAACACATATCTATGTTAACTCCGATATAAACACATATCTATGTTAACTCCGATATAAACACATATCTATGTCAACTCCGATATAAACACATATCTATGTTAACTCTGATATAAACACATATCTATGTCAACTCCGATATAAACACATATCTATGTTAACTCTGATATAAACACATATCTATGTTAACTCCGATATAAACACATATCTATGTCAACTCCGATATAAACACATATCTATGTTAACTCCGATATAAACACATATCTATGTTAACTCCGATATAAACACATATCTATGTTAACTCTGATATAAACACATATCTATGTTAACTCCGATATAAACACATATCTATGTTAACTCTGATATAAACACATATCTATGTTAACTCCGATATAAACACATATCTATGTTAACTCCGATATAAACACATATCTATGTTAACTCCGATATAAACACATATCTATGTTAACTCCGATATAAACACATATCTATGTTAACTCCGATATAAACACATATCTATGTTAACTCTGATATAAACACATATCTATGTTAACTCTGATATAAACACATATCTATGTTAACTCTGATATAAACACATATCTATGTTAACTCTCTTATAATCACATATCTATGTTAACTCTGATATAAACACATATCTATGTTAACTCTGATATAAACACATATCTATGTTAACTCTGATATAAACACATATCTATGTTAACTCTGATATAAACACATATCTATGTTAACTCCGATATAAATACATATCTATGTTAACTCTGATATAAACACATATCTATGTTAACTCCGATATAAACACATATCTATGTCAACTCCGATATAAACACATATCTATGTTAACTCTGATATAAACACATATCTATGTTAACTCTGATATAAACACATATCTATGTTAACTCCGATATAAACACATATCTATGTTAACTCCGTTACAAAAGATGGAATATAAGACAGTCTGCGTAAATGCAGCATCTGTTGCATTATTAAAAACATGACAGTGCAAAGACCATATCTAAACATAAATGATTTAACACATCAAAAACCACCACACTAGACTTTCCTCTCTGTCTCTGCTTTGAAGCCTAGCATTGAAATAATATAAATGTCCTGTTACGACACTATAATAGTAATACAATAAGTAAAAAAAAATATCTGCAACAGTTTTGTGTGACAGTAGAACACATAACAGGCAGCCTTAAGGCATCTGCATGCTTCCCAACCGAAACAGTTCGGCAGAGTTTGTGCATATATTATGACTACATTTTGTGGCGTTTTTGTTCGTTTTGGACTTCGGCTAGGGTTTTTTCGGCTGTTCGGGTGCACAACATTTTTTCTGGAGGCAAGCCGAAGTTCCTAGACGAAGTCCACACCCCTTCTTCGGTGATTGGTCAACAGTAGAAATTGTTCAATAAAGTCTTTGTTGCCATTCAACGGGAGACGACTTGTTTTCATGCACATTTTTTCAGAGAAAAATACTGCACCAAACATCTTAGTTAGATGTAAAATTGCACGACTAAGATCTCTTCGGCAAAAACTGCAAAATTTATGACAGATTTCTTGTGTTATCTTATTATTACTATTTTGAGGAATAGGAATCGTTTTCAAGCGAAGGTCTTTTAAGGGAGGATGCAAGCACACTCCTTCAATTCGACTAGCCGAGTTCGGCTAGTCACCAGCCGAACTGAAGCATGCTGACGCCTTTCAGCCTTATCAACAAAAAGAGCATAAACTGAGAATATAAATGAATATGAAATCTTTGCCATACCTGCAGTTAGGGGGTGGATCTAGAGTGATCTCAGCGAGCTCCTTCTGGATTCTGTGGAAGAGAAATGGGAAATGTGTTGAAGCTGTGAGAAGAGGGCTGTGAGAGGAGACTGTACAGCACTACACTGGAGGGATGAACAATACACACACTAAAAACACTATGAAGCCAACAGACTTGTTTCTATCGTGGTCTTTGCTGTCAGAGAGAGAGAGAAATGAGAGAGGAAACGAGAAGCAGTGAGAAGAGAGTTTACAGCACTAGACTAGAGATTTACACTGCCCTCTACCAGCGATGCTCTAACTGCATGCCCCCCCCCCTCCGCTCAGCACAGCTAACATGGCTGCTTCCTCTTTGTTCTCCCAGGCAGAACCCGAAGCCCAGAACAGCAAAACTTTCTCTCCTTCGTTACTCCCTGTCCGTTTACCCCAACACAACCCTCTCATCCCCAGCACAAAGCTAGCCCCCTCACCTACCATCCCGCCGCTCATCCACCCATTCCAGTCACTTTTAGCACTAAATATTTTCTTTTAAAGCTTATATGCAAATGAGGCAGAGAGGGAGAGGGAGGGGGGAGGACTTTGGGTATATTTGACAGGGCCTTTAAACAGAGAGCTGCGTAGGGTGCTGTTACTAAAGCATTATTAACGCTGTGTAAGGGAGAAAAGGGGAGGATTTTGACATACTTGCCACTCAATACATGTGTATTCTCATCCACTGTTAGTACTTGATACATGTTTTTAAGACTATCGTGTAGACAAGTCAGTTTCTTTTTGAAGCTCGGATAAAATTGCATCCAACTGCTTTATATTTATTAGTTGGGCGTTAAAGTGATCATCCTCCTCTTACCAACACTAAATATAGTTGCATAGGCCTAATAAGAGGAATTAGGCCTATGCAACATTTGTCATAATAGTACTTTTGACCATTTTCTCCCCAAACTTAGAAACAGTTTTCTACAACCAAACAAACACAGGTTGCAACACAGGAAAGACATCAACTGTGAGTGTGAAAATACCTATTTTACAATACTCAACCATCACAAGTATGTGAATTCAAAACAATGTATCCTCAGATACGCTAAGTTAGATGTGAACAAGTAATATTAAGTCCTGCTCTGCTCCTGTAGCCTAACTTGACAAACGATCCATATTCAGCGACAATAGACCAAGTAACCAAATAAAGGCATTACTATGATAATGTTGTTCCATGGCTTTAGTTTTTAACAATCTTATTTGGCACAGGAATAATAATAATAATAATAAAAAATATCTCTCCTTTGTGTCTCAAAGGATTAAAGCATTATAAATGAACCATAAATCATTCATTAGGCTACTCAGTTTAGCAGAAGGATCACGTAGACTACAGTATCCCTAATTGTAAGAATACAGTGATTATGATAATGAAGCCATTACCTTTTAGCACTAGTGGACAACTTGGCGGTAGTCTTGCTGGATAATTTGGTGGGTTTCTTCTGTTGCTGAGGAGGTGTGGGGGGCTGCTGCTTTCTCTCCTCTGCCTCCTCTGGCTCCGGCACGGCCGGGTCTCTCTGGTCCGCATCAGAACTACCACTGCTGGTGCTTGGACTCTCGTCATCTGACCGCCCCTGTCTTTCACTGGACATTTTGATTCCCCCTAAAAACCAAAGACAGAAAAGTTATCAAACTGATCAATGCAATATGGGCTAGCATCTATAGACCTATAGTCTTTCACTGGACATATATTTCCCCCCATAAAGAAGAAAAGATAGACACTTAATAATTGGATCTCTCAATGGGATACATACATACAGAGAGAGAGATGCTGCTCATCAGACAGGTAGGTTATCATATCTCAACTTGACATAATTCTCTGGACTGGTTGACCCCTTTGTGGGTTGGTCTTTGGTTCGTGGCCGACATTAGTATTCATTTCTCAGAGTCTGTGTCCTGCTGTCGACTTACATGGTTGGATGTTGAACATTACCGTCTATTCATCAAAAGTTGTTTATAAACCATAGCTATAGACTATTTATAAATCAAATCCATTAGAGTACTTAATTAAAATTCCTGTCATTTTGAAGGACAAACGATGTTCACGATGTTTCCATAATGGTCACACCACACGCCTATAGCAAGCTAGATGGTTAGATAAGGAGCACCAAATCATTCCATTAGCTCGGTCCAATTGGCTTTGAATAATCCCCCCCACAGAACCATAACACTAGTGCAAATTTGTTAGGCTACATTATCGCAGCTCATTTGTAGCCTTGTCGTTAATAAAAGCAGGCTCGGATTCAATCATTGTGACTACTGACTAACGTTACTAGGCTACCTTCGTTTTGTGGTGAGATTCCCGAAGGCTTTATCTGTCAAAAGCCAAGCAATAGGGGAAAACAACACAGAACACTCAAACAGCATACAGTCACCAGCGCACGAATATTGGTTGGGAGAACGCGAATGAAGAGCTGCAGGGAAACGTAATTGCACCTATTTGCAGTAAGGGGGGCTCGCAAGGCATGCAGGCGAGCTAAATAAAACACAGCATGTTTCTCTCACTTTAGGAGAGCATTAATCGTATAAACCCGACGAATATGAGCATATTGATTCTAAGTCATTTGACGCATTCTAAGGAACGATAAATGGTTCGAATCCGACCTTAGAATCCTTTGTAGAACGGAGAGGTTTGTTATGGTAGGAGACACTCCAGTATCAGCATGGTGTACCAACTGATGCATGAAGTCAGTTCTGAGCAAGCTCCCTCTAACACGACAGCGCTGAAAACACCAATAAAGGACGATCTTTCTCCGCCTAACCTAGACTCTCCCGGATCACTGGAGCTTCTTCTTTACCTTTGGCGTGGTCTCGTCTTGATCTGAGACGGGTAGGAGCGTTAAAAATCCGGTGGAAATGGAGCCGGAAAGACGACGAGCTCCGGCCAAGCTGTGGACATTGGAGAATCGGAAGGAAAGGAGACGCTGCAGTACTGGCTTGGAATCCAGGTGGCGCTGGATAGCGAGTGAGTCAATCGTTGCTTAGGGTCCATTGAGTCAAGGGGGTCGCTTTCACTCTCGCTTCCAAATGATGGTCGTGGAGCAAACGGCACGAAATCAACTGGCTGTCACTTCTGTCAGTCCTCTGATATTCGTTTGAGTAAAGGAGCACATGTAGGACTATTGTTGTTTTGGAGATTCGAAACAGCAGAGGGGAATTACATAACACAGGTTTGAACAAGGCTTGGTATGTTACTATTTACTACAGTTGAATACAATGTTGCTTTGTGAAAGTTCGCTGTGATTATTGCCTTGACCGCAGCTATTCATGGAACGGTAGAACGGTTACATTGTAAATAAACAAGGCTGTAATAGTATATCTTTGGAAAAACTTGAAAGTTGCCAAATACTTGTCAATGTATTACATATATAGGCCTATAACCTAATGTAATTGTGTTCTATCATGGAACATGATATTTTTACATGAAATATTAATCATTTATAGAATATAGTATCATCATAGAATTCATTTAAAATGTTCATCATAATTGGAGAACTGATTTTATTTGAAGTGGCATTTGAATAGGCTACTGTAGGTGCCGTTCTATTGATTGTTTACAGCACTTTATCATTGACCCATTCATTCAGAGGCAAAGGAAGCACCTATGTTATCTGTGTGATATAGTAAACTATTGCTGGGTCTTGAACAGGCTCTGTCTCCAAGGCCAGGTCACACAGTTGTAGTATGAGGTATGTCAAGGTTGAGGGCAGAAGCATGAAAGAATAGCCAACAACCTCAAACATTGGAATTGATTTGTGAATACCTCTCTGCACTACACACATTCAAATGAATGCCATGATGACAGCTTGGTTGAACTAAACAAATAAAAGGGGTCTCCAGGGTGTCAGGTGTCAACATGAAGAACGCAGGAGTCAGAAAATAGTCATACACTGTCATGGCAGGTTGGAATGTGCAGTTGTCAGCCACTCACTCACAGGGAAGAGAGGTGAAATCAGCTAAATGTTCCGACTTCCGCAGCTGCCATAGGATGCATGTGCAAACAGGAGGAAGAGCTGCAACTCTTGACACGTGGCAGATAAACAGATAGTTGATTGCTAGAGGGGGAAAACACATTATCAGTGAATGATTTGCTAAGTACATGTCATGCCATTGTAATTACAAGATAGTAGACAAAAATGATACAATTGCTCAGTGTAGGCTTCAGTATCAGCTGCAACACACTTTTATGTCTCCTTCTCAGAATCTTTGATGGCTCCTTTTCAGGATCTGGAGGGGAAATGAGAATGGAAAGATTGTTTGGTTTGGCTGTGTGGCTAGAGCTGGCTAGCGCTCCCCATGTCTCTCTCCCCTGAGAGAGGAGAGGAGATGAGAGAGCAAGTGTCTGACGTCTGGGCCTTATCGTCTGTTACAGCGCACTGACAACAGGGAGAGAAAAGGGAAACAGAGCTGCATGGATTCCTGCTTCCCTATTGATGTCATTAAAGTGAAATACAAGGCTCAACTTACCCATGATATGAATCAGATGTACAGTATGGAGAGAAATCTAGAGCATACATCAACAGAATGAACAAACGGTTACATTAGGAGTAGATAGTGGTCCTCTGTAGCTCAGTTAGTATTCTGAGATGGCACTGTACTGCACGGCTGCCGTTTTGTTAGCTCCAAACCAACTTTGCTATTTTGTGATTCTTTTCACGTTTATTTTTATTTTATTTTCACAAAATGTATCCGCTATTTCTTATAACCAACAATAACTTTGAACGTCAGTTCGGCAGTTACTTACCTCAATTCTGGCTTCAACTTTGACTTCGAATCATCTGCCCTGTGTTCTTTCTGTAATTTTGAGACAATTTTGGGGGTTTCCAAGTGGAAACGTCAGTGTTACAGAGGCAAGAGAGGATGAGTCCTGCCGAGGTTAAGGCGAAGGGAAAACCTGCCACCTCTTCCCTCCATTCTACTGGCCAGTTACTTGATAATAAGAAGGATGACCGATCGCAGATTTGCTACCAACTGGACTATGGTAACTGCAATATTCTCTGCTTTTCTGAAACATGGCTTTCGGACAAGATATCCCCGATGGCTATCCAACTCTACGGATTCTCCATTCACCGAGCGGACAGGACAGTGGAGTCAGGGAAATCGAGAGGGGAAGGGTCGAGTCGAGCGCAGTGGAAGTCTTGACCCATTGTTCACCCATCTTGGAATACCTGATGGTAAAAAGCCGACCCTTCTACCTCCCGAGTGAGTTCTCAGCTCAGCTTTTTCAGCTTTTTGTAGCGGTTGTATGCATACCACCTCAAGAAAAGAAAAATAACAAGCTGACACTTAACTGTACGAGGCTTTACATAAGCAACTTCCATCAACACGTCTCCTTCGCCACTAGGGGCGATAAAGTCCTAGACCACTGTTACTCCACCCACAAGCAAGCATACAAAGCCCTCCCTTGTCCCCCATTCGGCAAGTCAGATCATGACTCCATACTCCTGTTTACAAGCAGAAGCAGGAAGTACACGGGACTTGCTCCATTGAGAAATGGTCATCAGAATCAGAGATTATGCTAAAGGTATGCTTTGCTTGCTCTGATTGGAATTGGTTCCGAGACTCAGACGATAACATCAACGAGCTAACCACCTCCGTCACCGGCTTCATTGGGACATGCACCGGTGACGTTGTCCCCACTGTGAAGGTGACGTTGTCCCCACTGTGAAGGTGACGTTGTCCCCACCCTGAGGCTATGGCTGAGGACAGGAACAAGTACAAGAAGTTCCGCTATGACCTCCACAGAGTCATCAAACAAGCAAAAGAATAATATAGGAAAAAAGTGGAATAATATTACACAGACTCCAATGCCCGTCACATGTGGCAAGGGCTTCAGTCAGTTACGGATAACAAAGGAAGACCCAGACATGAACGGCCCAATGATGCCTCTCTACCAGACAAACTCAGTGCATTTTATGCAAGCTTCTACAATAAAACAGTGCCATGCGTGAGGGCCCCCACTGACCCAAAGAACTGGGTGATCTCAAGGCCGCGGGCTGGACGGTATTCTCAGAGCATGCGCTAAACAGCTGGCAGGCATATTCACAGTCATTTTCAACCTCTCCTTATCCCAGTCTGTAATCCCCACATGTCTTAAGCTGACCACCATCACGTGTTCCCAAGAACTCTAAGGCTTTATGCCACAATGACTACCACCCTGTAGCACTCATATCTGTAATCATGAAGTGTTTTGAAAGGCTAGTTATGGCACACATCATCTCCGTCATCCCAGACACCCTGGACCCACTCCAATTTTCCGACCGTCCCAACAGATCTATACAGTGCCTTCAGAAAATATTCAGACCTCTCTACTTTTTCCACATTTTATTACGTTACAGCCTTATTCAAAAATTGATGAAATATTTTTTTCCCTCATCAATCTACACATAATACCCCATAATGACAAAGCAAAAACAGGCTTTAGAAATGTTTGCTAATTTATGAAAAATAAAAAACTGAAATATTATATTTATGTAAGTATTCATACCCTTTACTCAGCACTTTGTTGAAGCACCTTTCACAGCAATTACAGCCTCGAGTCTTCTTGGGTATGATGCTACAAGCTTGGCACACCTGTATTTGGGGAGTTTCTCCCATTCTTCTCTGCGTATCCTCTCAAGCCTTGTCAGGTTGGATGGGGAGCGTTGCTGCTCAGCTATTTTCATGTCTCTCCAGAGATGTTCGATCAGGTTCAAGTCCGGGCTCTGGCTGGGCCACTCAAGGACATTCAGAGACTTGTCCCGAAGCCACTCCTGCGTTGTCTTAGCTGTGTGGTTAGGGTTGTTGTCCTGTTGGAAGGTGAACCTTCGCCCCCAGTCTGAGCTCCTGAGTGCTCTGGAGCAGGTTTTTATCAGGGATCTCTCTGTACTTTGCTCCATTCATCTTTTCCTCAAACCTGACTAGTCTCCCGGTCCCTGCCACTGAAAATATCCCCACGCATGATGCTGCCACCACCATGGTTCACCGTAGGGATGGTGCCAGGTTTCCTCAAGACGTGACACTTGGCATTCAGGCCAAACAGTTCAATCTTGGTTTCATCAGACCAGAGAATCCTGTTTCTCATGGTCTGAGAGTCTTTCAGTGCCTTTTGGCAAACTCCATTCGGGCTGTCATGTGCCTTTTACTGAGGAGTGGCTTCGGTCTGACCACTCTACCATAAAGGCCTAATTGGTGGAGTGCTGCAGAGATAGTAGTCCTTCTGGAAGATTCTCCCATCTCCACAGAGGAACTGTAGAGCTCTGTCAAAGTGACCATCGGGTTCTTAGTCACCTCCCTCCCACAACTTCTTCTATTTAAGAATGATGGAGGCCACTGTGTTCTTTGGGACCTTCAATGCTGCAGAAATGTTTTGGTACTCTTCCCCAGATCTGTGCCTCGACACAATCCTGTCTCGGAGCTCTACGGACAATTCCTTCGACTTCATGGCTTGGTTTTTGCTCTGACATGCACTGTCAACTTTGGGACCTTATATAGACAGGCGTGTGCCTTTCCAATCAATTGAACTTACCACAGGTGGACTCCAATCAAGTTGTAGAAACATCTTAAGGATGATCAATGGAAACAGGATGTACCTGATCTCAATTTCAAGTCTCGTAGCAAAGGGTGTGAATACTTATGTAAATAAGGTATTTCTATTTTTTGTTTTTAATACATTTGCTAAAATGTCTAAAAAACTGTTTTTGCTTTGTCATTATGGGGTATTGTGTGTAGGTTGCTGATGAAATTGTTTTATTTAATAATAATAATAAGGCTGTAATGTAACAAAATGTGGAAAAAGTCAAGGGGTCTGAATTCTTTCTGAAGGTACTGTATGTGAGAATGATGTTCATTGACTACAGTTCAGTGTTCAACACCATTGTCCCCTCCAAACTTGTCACCAAGTTTAGGACCCTGGGACTGAACACCTCCCTTTGCAATTGGATCCTGGACTTCATGACGGTCTGACCCCAGGTGGTGAGGGTGACCCACACTGACCATCAACACGGGGGCACCACAGGTGTGTGTGCATAGTCCCCTTCTGTACACCCACCTCTGCGTGGCTACGCATGACTCGAATACCATCATCAAGTTTGCTGATGACACGATGTTGGTAGGCCTACAGGGAGGAGGTCAGTGACCTGGCAGTGTGGTGCCGGGACAATAACCTCTACCTCAACGTCAGTAAAAAAGGAGCTGATCATGGACTACAGAAAATGGGGGGCAAGCACCCCTCCAGCCACATCAACAGGACTGCAGTGGAGCGGGTCAAGAGCTTTCAAGTTCCTCTGTTTCCAAATCATTAAGGACTTAGAATGGTCCACACACACACGCACAGTCGTGAAGAAGGTGCGACTGCACCTCTTCCCTCTCAGGAGGTTGAAATCATTTAGCATGGGCCGCCAAATCCTCAAAAAGTTCTACAGCTGCACAATTAAGAGTATCTTGACTGGCTGCATCATTGCTTGGTATGGCAACAGAACTGCCTTCGATCGCATGGCCCTACAGAGGATGGTGCGGACAGCCCAGTACATCACTGGGGCCGAGCTCCCTGCCATCCAGGACTTCTATATCAGACAGTGTGAAAGGAAGTCCCAAAAAATCGTTCGAAATTTCAGCCACCCAAGCCATAGACGGTTCGCTCTGCTTCTTCACGGCATGCGGTACAGGTGCATCAAGTCTGACACCAACAGGCTCCTGAACAGCTTCTATCCCCAAACCATAAGACCGCTAAATAGCTAACAAAATGCCTACATTTTATTGTATTATTTTGCCCTGTCTCTATGCAAGACTCCACACACACACACACACACACACACACACACACACACACACACACACACACACACACACACACACACACACACACACACACACACACACACACACACACACTCACACACACACACACTCACAAGCAATCATCATATACATGGCTGCTGCTCTGTTTATCATCTATCCTAATGCCTAGTCACATTATCCCTATACATATGGCATCTACCTCCATCACTACAGTATCCCTGCACATTGTAAATATGGTATGGAAACTGGCCCTGTATATAGTATGCTTACTTACTTCTCGTGTTCTTCTTAGTTCTTATTTTTTGTGTTTTGTTCTACCTTATGTTACTTTGATTACTACATTGATATTGATTACTGCATTGTTGGGTTTAGAGCTTGCGTAAAGGCGTTTCACTACACATGACATTAAAACTTGAACATGGCACATCCAACACCAGGATAGTGGGTTCGATTCCCGGAACCACCAATACGTAAAAATGTATACACGCATGACTGTAAGTCACTTCGGATAAAAGCGTCTGCTAAATAGCATATATATTATACACTACATAACCAATATTATGTGGGCATCTGCTCATTGAACACCTCCTTCCAAATTGATGGGCATTAATATGGAGATGGTCTCCCATTTGCTGCTATAACAGCCTCCACTGTTCTGGGAAGGCTTTCCACTAGATATTGGAACATTGCTGCAGGGACTTGCTTCCATTCAGCCACTTGAGCATTAGTGAGGTCAGGTACTGATGTTGGGTGATTACGCCTGGCTCGCAGTCGGTGTTCCAATTCATCCCAAAGGTGTTTGATGGGGTTGAGGTCAGGGCTCTGTGCAGGCTAGTCAAGCTCTTCAACACCAATCTCAACAAACCATTTATGTATGGACCTCACTTTGTGCACGGGGCATTGTCATGCTGAAACAGGGAAGGTTTTTCTCCAAGCTGTTGCCACAAATTTGGAAGCACAAAATCGTCTAGAATGTCATTGTATGCTGTAGCGTTACGATTTCCCTTCACTGTGACTAAGGGGCCTTTATTTTTACTATTTTACACATTGTAGAATAATAGTGAAGACATCAAAACTTTGAAATAATACATATGGAATCATGTAGTAACCAAGAAAGTGTTCAAAAAAATCGAAATATACTTTATATTTCAGAATCTTCAAAGTAGCCACCCTTTTCCTTGATGACAGCTTTGCACACGCTTGGCATTCTCTCAACCAGCTTCACCTGGAATGCTTTTCCAACAGTCTTGAAGGAGTTCCCACATAGGCTGAGCACTTGTTGGCTGGGAATATGTGCAAGTTAATTATTCATGTATTTATTTACCCAGGAGGTAAGGAATGTCTTTGAATGAATCAGTAGGTCAACTGATAGTTATCTGCAATGCTATCATTCGTG
Organism: Salmo trutta; assembly: GCF_901001165.1. Taxonomy (NCBI): domain Eukaryota; kingdom Metazoa; phylum Chordata; class Actinopteri; order Salmoniformes; family Salmonidae; genus Salmo; species Salmo trutta. Next base: position 20,387,986 of record NC_042976.1, on the reverse strand, counting down.
TTCTGTCTAAATCCAACTTCCAGTAGATTTAACTGTTTTAGGGCTTAACTGAAGCCTTCCAGCTCCTCTTTCAAAGGTATGCAAAGTAAAGGAACATTAGACACCTGCATTTGACTAAAAGCTGCAGAATGTCCTTCATCACTCATCCATGATATGTGTAATAACAGTTAATTGGTGACTGAAAAATCCCTTATTATAACAGAGAGATACCACTCTACTTGTAGATACTGAGCAAATTTTTCTGATCATAATCAGCGAACTGCATTTGTCAGACCATGAAATGCTATACTCAAGTGTTTCAAAGAAACAGAATAAAGTAAATAATAACTAAACTGAGAGCTACTCTAAAGACAATTGGTTTGCATTTACAAGACAGCCAAAGTGATTAATTTGCCCACACACATACACACACAGTTCCAAAACCACTATAAATAAAAGTCCCGTACTTTGTGGCACTCACTTTGTGCTTTTAAAAGGTTAAATGAGAGTAAACGTAGGAATTGCCTGAACCCTAAAATGATTGTCCTGCTTTAATATTAATGAGTTCTTAATTAGACCATCAGCACACAGAAGCAGACGAAATGGACATTAATATTTAATCACACAGAGTTCTCTCTCTCTCTCTCACATACACAGACCACTTGCTCACAGATCTCTCTCTCTCTCTCTCTTCATCCATCCATTCCAGGGAAACAGCTACAGTAGACAGGGCAGAGATTCACAACAAGCACTTCAAGTGCAGACAAACAGACTGCATCTGGACTGGAACATTGCTCTTCAAAACCCATCTTCCACTTCTTGTGCTGTCTGTATGTATTTAGGTTGGAAGTGGTATGTCCCAAGGTAGGACCTAGTGTGTGTTAGTTTGTTTTTTAATCATATTTACTAAGAGTGTTTGTGTATCGGGGATGTCTATATTTGAAGTTAGTTTATTGAGCCACTTAAGCTTTCCGCTCTCTTTTAACTTTAACTTTGTTATGGAAGGGCAAACCAAGCATGAGCTGCCTCTGTTTGTATAAAGAATATGAGTCAGCAAGGTCAGACACTCAGAGAGCAGGAAGTGTATCTTCCATCTTTTTGAAGGTGCCCTCTGTCGAGTACCGAGTCTAGATAGAGCCACGAGCATCAGTCTGGTATAGTGGAAGTGCTGCAGACTCTGAACCACGTATCCCGCCCGGCAACAGAGTTTGAGACACTTTTTTGGCTACTCTGTCTTAGCTCCTCTGTTGTTAATCTCCCTCTATGTAACTTAAAAAAATAATGAAAAAGCGAAAGGGCATTAGAAATCTGATGTCCTTTTTTTAAGAAGAGAGAATCCTCCATTCCTCAAGGAAGTGCTCGTGCTCCTCTTGGATCTAGAGGCTGAAACACCACGTTGGGAGATACAGACTCCCAGACATGACACTCCGCTGTGTCAGAGGCACCATGCAGCCAAAGATAACACCCGCAGAAGAACATTGTGTAATCTGATGTTGTTTTCTCTCTCTGGTGTGGTTGTAGAGGAAGTAATATTTTCCTCACACTGGTATTTAAGTCCCGGTGAGACATGGAAGGCAGGCACCTCGCTAACCAAGTTATGGGTTGTAACTTATCCAGAGACAAAGTTGCATCCAAAATGGCACTCTATCCCTATATAGTGCACTACTTTTGACCACACTCTGGTCAAATTAGTGCACTATATTGGGAATAGGGTGCCATTTGGGAAAGATACATTAAATGAAGTATTGTAGAGGACTGCCACCCAAGGTTCTCATACTGGCTAGAGCAGTAGAGCTATTTGTTTTCACTGTAGCTGAGATTTAATCAGGTTTACTCTGTGGGAAAAGAACAGTTGGTAGATGAGATGATGGTATTGCCTTAAGAGTATGGTCCAGATATTTCATTATAAGGTGTTACCCCTGATGTCTTTGTGGATGTTTCCCATATGGTTCTTATCAAGTTAAATGCAGTATTATGAAATAAAAGGCTTGGTGTGTTTTTGCTGCATCTGGCTATTAGCAGTGGCGGTTCTAGACCATTTCAACAGGGGGGGCCAAGCTGGGGCCAGTTGTACTGTTAGAGGGGCCAGTTACATTAGACGTTATTGTTGTCATATCGTGTAAAAAAAGAACGATAGCAAAAAATTGTTATGTAAAAATTATTTCATACTCCACTGCCCCCCCCCCCCCCCCAGAACCGCTAGTGGTTATTAGATATCTGATCAGATTTCTTTATTCAGATTTTGTAGTCTTAATTTCTTTGCGCATTGACAAGTTATAACATGTATCTAGTTTTGTTTGAATGGCTTTTGAAATTCTACCTGCCTCACACAATTATATACAAACAGCTGATCATGACATTTCTTTCTATTGTTTATAGATTGTTCTCTGCAATGGATTTTGTCAAAAGACAACAAATATTGACTTTATTGTAATCCAAGAGCACAAAGGTGGTCTAAAAGAAGTGGTAATAAGTTCGTAGTTTTTCTATCTTTTGTGGTGGAGGTTATTGTGTGAATAACTCCTTCTGACTATGTATGTTTACTGATTGGTTTGTAGATTTAACATATTTGGAGACGTGCCAAAGGGAGGGCTCAGAGCGAATATACGCCCTCTTTGATTACAATGGTTGAATGCCAGATGACACCCTATTCCGTATGTAATGCACTATACAGTTCATGCTTTGGCTGACGCATCGTGTGTGTGTGTGTGTGTGTGTGTGTGTGTGTGTGTGTGTGTGTAAGTGTGTGTGCCTGCGTGGACCACTATGTAAAGGATGATCTTGATGACACTGGGCTACAGATACATGATAGTGCTCCGTTACTACAGTGTGATGATTAGAAGTGCTGCTCGGAGGGGGACAAACTGAATCTGTCAATTAATATCAGTCATTCATTCATGAAACCTGAGGTGTATTACAACTTGCAGGTAAGGAAACATGATAGCAGTCAGTCCAAAATACTGTGGAACTGACTGAGACGGTGACCTGGGGAAGGTGGTTCAAGACACAGCATTTATGGGCAGGGTCAGGTTAATGGTCAGGGTTATGTTCATTAGGGCACATTAGGGTTATTTAGAAAACTAAAATGTGTGTTTTTTATTGGATAAAGCCATCTAAACCCTCCCTGTTTCAGTCTGGTGCCGAGCGAACACAACTCTGGTCTTAATCGCTGTTGATTTATTAAACAGGATTGTGTTTTAGCTCCAATCTGCTCTCTGTTGACCTAGATTAATATACAGTATAAAGCTGATGTAAAACTCCTTTCAAGACTTACCCTCTTTCTCTCTCTTCCATTTCTCTCTCCCCATCTTTCTCCCTTTCACCTTCACTCACTCCCATCTCTCTCTCTCTCTCTCTCTCAAATTCAATTCAATTTAAGGGGCTTTATTGGCTTGGGGAACATATGTTTACATTGCAAAAGGAAGTGAAATAGATAATAAACAAAAGTGAAATAAACAATAAAAAATGAACAGTCAACATTACTCACAAAACTCCCTCCCTCCCTCCCTCCCTCCCTCCGTCCCTCCCTCCCTCCGTCCGTCCCTCCCTCCCTCCCTCCCTCCCTCCCTCCCTCCCTCCGTCCATGTGTCCCAATTGTTCTCTGCCAGTATGATTGCTACAGTGTATTTTGCATGTTGTTGAAAATTAAATGTGATGCAACAATATCTCTCATTAATTATTGCTAGTGAAAGGGGGATTCCAGTGATTCCTCTCCTCCTTACTCTCTCTCCTCTCTCTCTCTTTCTTTCCTCTCTCTATTTCTCTCTCTCCCTCTCTCTGTCTCTCTATTTCTCTCTCCCTCCCTCTCTTATGTCTCTCTCTCTCCCTCTCTATGTCTCTCTCTCTATGTCTCTCTCTGTCTCACCCTCTAAGTCTCTCTCTGTCTCTCCCTCTCTAAGTCTCTCTCTGTCTCACCCTCTAAGTCTCTCTCTGTCTCTCCCTCTCTAAGTCTCTCTCTGTCTCACCCTCTAAGTCTCTCTCTGTCTCTCCCTCTCTAAGACTCTCTCTGTCTCTCCCTCTCTATGTCTCTCTCTTTCGCTATGTCTCTCTCTCTCCCTCTGTCTCTCCCTCTCAATGTCTCTCTCTGTCTCTCCCTCTCTATGTCTCTCTATGTCTCTCTCTGTCTCTCCCTCTCTAAGTCTCTCTCTGTCTCTCCCTCTCTAAGTCTCTCTCTGTCTCTCACTCTCTCTGTCTCTCCCTCTCTATGTCTCTCTCTTTCGCTATGTCTCTCTCTCTCCCTCTGTCTCTCCCTCTCAATGTCTCTCTCTGTCTCTCCCTCTCTATGTCTCTCTATGTCTCTCTCTTTCTCTCCCTCTCTATGTCTGTCTCTATGTCTCTCTGTCTCTCTCCCTAAGTCTCTCTCTATGTCTCTATGTCTCTCTCCCTAAGTCTCTCTCTATGTCTCTCTCTGTCTCTATAAGGTCACATGGCGAGACCCAGATGCAGATGGTTTGAGTCTCTGATATTTATTATAATCCAAGCGGCAGGCAAGAGAATGGTCGTAGACAGGCAAAAGATCACAAACAAGGTCAGAGTCCAGGAGGTACAGAGTGGCAGGCAGGCTCGAGGTCAGGGCAGGCAGTATGGTCAGGCAGGCGGGTTCAGAGTCAAGGCAGACAAGGGACAAAACCGGGAGCACTAGCACAAGAGAGATAAGAAAAAGCAAGAGCACGGAAAAACACACTGGTTGACTTGATAAGACGAACTGGCAACAGACAAACAGGGAACACCGGAATAAATACCCAGGGACTAATGGGGAAAATGGGTGACACCTGGAGGTGGGTGGAGACAATCACAAAGACATGTGAAACAGATCAGGGCGAGACAGTCTCTCCCCCTCTATGACTCTCTCTGTCTCTCCCTCTCTATGTCTCTCTGTCTCTCCCTCTCTCCTCTCCCTCTATGTCCCTCTCTCCTCTCCCTCTCTATGTCTCTCTGTCTCTCCCTCTCTCCTCTCCCTCTATGTCCCTCTCTCCTCTCCCTCTCTATGTCTCTCTGTCTCTCCCTCTCTCCTCTCCCTCTATGTCCCTCTCTCCTCTCCCTCTCTATGTCTCTCCCCCTGTCTCTTTCTTTCCTCTATTTCTCTGTCTCTCCCTCTCTCTGTCTATCTCTTTCTTTCCTCTCTCTATTTCTCTTTCTCTCCCTCTATGTCTCTCTCTGTCTCTCCCTCTCTCTGTCTATCTCTTTCTTTCCTCTCTCTATTTCTCTTTCTCTCCCTCTATGACTCTCTCTGTCTCTCCCTCTCTCTGTCTATCTCTTTCTTTCCTCTCTCTATTTCTCTTTCTCTCCCTCTATGACTCTCTCTGTCTCTCCCTCTCTATGTCTCTCTGTCTCTCCCTCTCTCCTCTCCCTCTATGTCCCTCTCTCCTCTCCCTCTCTATGTCTCTCCCCCTGTCTCTTTCTTTCCTCTATTTCTCTGTCTCTCCCTCTCTCTGTCTATCTCTTTCTTTCCTCTCTCTATTTCTCTTTCTCTCCCTCTATGTCTCTCTCTGTCTCTCCCTCTCTCTGTCTATCTCTTTCTTTCCTCTCTCTATTTCTCTTTCTCTCCCTCTATGTCTCTCTCTGTCTCTCCCTCTCTCTGTCTATCTCTTTCTTTCCTCTCTCTATTTCTCTTTCTCTCCCTCTATGACTCTCTCTGTCTCTCCCTCTCTATGTCTCTCTGTCTCTCCCTCTCTCCTCTCCCTCTATGTCCCTCTCTCCTCTCCCTCTCTATGTCTCTCCCCCTGTCTCTTTCTTTCCTCTATTTCTCTGTCTCTCCCTCTCTCTGTCTATCTCTTTCTTTCCTCTCTCTATTTCTCTTTCTCTCCCTCTATGTCTCTCTCTGTCTCTCCCTCTCTATGTCTCTCTTTCTTTCCTCTCTTTATTTCTCTCAGTCTCTCTCTCGGTCTCTCTCTTTCTTTCCTCTCTCTATCTCTCCCTCTCTCTGTCTCCCTCTCTCTGTCTCCCTCTCTCTCTCTCTGTGTCTCTCTCTTTCTTCTTATTGCTGCTTCTTTCTTTCATTCTGTGCTGGGAAGGAAGATTTAGTCATCATTATTACCCATCTTGGTTCATAATCACTATCCACTCAGCAACATGTCAAACCAATCTCACCAATCTACATTGGTTATTAACCTGAGCGAAAACCGGCCCTATGTAAAAAATCAATAAATGGTGTAATAAAATGTATTTTCCATGGCACTAGACATCTATGGATGTCTATCTATTGTTGTGAATTGTTAGATACTACTACACTGTTGGAGCTAGGAACACAAGCATTTCACTACACCCACAATAACATCTGCTAAATGTGTGTATGTGACCAATAACATTTCATTTGATTTGATCTACAGGTGAAGTCGGAAGTTTACAAACACTTAGGTTGGAGTCATTAAAACTCGTTTTTCAACCACTACACAAATTTCTTGTTTACAAACTATAGTTTTGGCAAGTCGGTTAGGACATCTACTTTGTGCATGACACAAGTCATTTTTCCAACAATTGTTTACAGACAGATTATTTCACTTATGATTGTCACGGCTGTTTGAAGGATCAGACCAAAATGCAGCGTGTTTGTAGTTCCACATCTTTATTTATTCGTGAAACGTAATGCAATACACTAAATACTTGAACTAACAAAAACAACAAACCGTGACGCAGAGAGAAAACACACTACTCAAAATATAATCACCCACAAAAACAGGTGGGACAAACATCAACTTAAATATGACCTCCAATTAGAGACAACGATGACCAGCTGCCTCTAATTGGAGATCATACCAAACAAAACCAACATAGAAATACAAAACTAGAAACTGAACATAGAAATACAAAACATAGACAAACACCCCCTGTCACGCCCTGACCTACTCTACCATAGAAAATAACCTCTTACTATGGTTAGGACATGACAGTACCCCCCCCCCAAAGGTGCGGACTCCGACCGCACCTAAAAAAACAACAACAACAAAACCCCACCCCATCAACAACCCCCCCCCACACAACAAACCCCCCAACAACAAAACACAAAGGGAGGGTAGGGTGGGCGACTAATGTCTATGGCGGCTCATATGCAGTACCCAGAACCTTCTTATCCAGCGCCTCCCCCCATGGAGGCAGCTCGGGTTCGGGGCGTAACCCCCACTCCACCCACTGATCCCTCTGCTTCTTTACCACCTGATCGTGGATTGTCGTCGAAAGAACCGGACTGTAGATCATTGCTAGAGGTTCTGGGCTGTAGGCCGCCGCTGGAGGCTCTGGGCTGCAGGCCGCCGCTGAAGGTTCTGGGCTGCAGGCCGCCGCTGAAGGCTCTGGGCTGCAGACCGCCGCTGAAGGCTCTGGGCTGCAGACCGCCGCTGAAGGCTCTGGGCTGCAGACCGCCGCTGAAGGCTCTGGGCTGCAGACCGTTGCTGAAGGCTCTGGGCTGCAGACCGCCGCTGAAGACTCCGGGCTGCGGACCGCCGCTGAAGACTCCGGACTGGGGAGCGCCGCTGGAGGCTCCGGACGGGGGGGCGTCGCTGGAGGCTCCGGACTGGGAGGCGTCGCTGGAGGCTCCGGACTGGGAGGCGTCGCTGGAGGCTCCGGACTGGGAGGCGTCGCTGGAGGCTCCGGACTAGGGAGCATGGCTAGAGGCTCCGGACTAGGGAGCGTGGCTGGAGGCTCCGGACTAGGGAGCGTCGCTGGAGGCTCCGGACTAGGGAGCGTCACTGGAGGCTCCGGACTGGGAGGCGTCGCTGGAGGCTCCGGACTGGGAGGCGTCGCTGGGGGCTCCGGACTGATGTCCATCGCAATAGGTTCCGGTCTGTAAGCCGTCTCAGTAGGTTCCGGACTGTAGACCGTCTCAGTAGGTTCCGGACTGTAGGCCGTCTCAGTCGGTTCCGGACTGTAGGCCGTTTCATTAGGTTCCGGACTGTAGGCCGTCTCAGTATGTTCCGGACTGTAGGCCGTCTCAGTAGGTTCCGGACTGTAGGCCGTCTCAGTAGGTTCCGGACTGAAAAACGTTGCCGGAAGCTCTGGACTGGGAACTGTCGCCGGAAGTTCTGGACAGGGAACTGTCGCTGGAAGCTCTGGACGGGGAACTGTCGCCGGAAGCTTTGGACGGGGAACTGTCGCCGGAAGCTCTGGACGGGGAACTGTCGCCGGAAGCTCTGGACGGGGAACTGTCGCCGGAAGCTCTGGACTGGGAATGTGCACTAGAATCCTGATGCGTGGTACTGGCATGGGTGGCGCCAGACTGGTAACCCCCACCTCAGGACGAGTGCAGGGAGCAGGAACAGGACACTCCGGACTGGGCATGCGCACTGGAGGTCTGATGCGTGGGACTGGCCTAGGTGGCGCCAGACTGGTAACACGCACCTCAGGGCGAGTGCGGGGAGCAGGAACAGGACACTCCGGACTGGGCATGCGCACTGGAGGTCTGATGCGTGGAACTGGCCAAGGTGGCGCCAGACTGGTAACACGCACCTCATGGCGAGTGCGGGAAGGAGGCACAGGACGTACCGGACAATGTAGGCGAACTGGAGACCAGGCATGCTGAGCAGGTCTACTCCTTCCTGGCTGAATGACCATCTTCGCGCTACACCGGTGCGGAGCTTGCACCAACGGCACCGGGCTGTGAGTGCGTATGGGCGATATAGTGCGCATCACACCATAACCCATTGCTCGTTCATCCACTCTCTCCTCAGCACGCCCGCTCCGCAGTGCTCTCGATGCCAGTACCTCTCTCCGGAATCTTGCGTCTAGCTCCGCGCTTGACTCCTTGACTGGCTCCGTTTCACTCCACGGCTCTCTCCGATAAGCACGGGAAGTTAGATCAGGTCTCCCCCCTGACATCGCCAAACTCCCCGTGTGCCCCCCCCCCCCCCCCAATTTCTTGGGGGGGCTGCCTCTCAGCCTTGCCTCTCGGTGCATATAGAGGCTCGTAGTATCGTCGCTCCCTTTTTGCTGCTTCGATTTCCTCCCTCGGGCGACGATACTCCCCAGCCTGCCTCCAGGGTCCTTTACCATCCAAAATCTCCTCCCAAGTCCATTCCTCCAGATACTCCTTACCACGCTGCTTGGTCCTTTTTTGGTGGGTGATTCTATCACGGCTGTTTGAAGGATTGGACCAAAATGCAGCGTGTTTGTAGTTCCACATCTTTATTTATTCGTGAAACGTAATGCAATACACTAAATACTTGAACTAACAAAAACAACAAACCGTGACGCAGAGAGAAAACACGCTACTCAAAATATAATCACCCACAAAAACAGGTGGGACAAACATCAACTTAAATATGACCTCCAATTAGAGACAACGACGACCAGCTGCCTCTAATTGGAGATCATACCAAACAAAACCAACATAGAAATACAAAACTAGAAACTGAACATAGAAATACAAAACATAGACAAACACCACCTGTCACGCCCTGACCTACTCTACCATAGAAAATAACCACTTACTATGGTCAGGACGTGACAATGATTCACTGTATCACAATTCCAGCGGGTCAGAAGTTTACATACACTAAGTTGACTGTGCCTTTAAACAGCTTGGAAAATTCCATAAAATGATGTCATGGCTTTAGAAGCTTCTGATAGGCTAATTGACATCATTTGAGTCAATTGGAGGTGTACCTGTGGATGTATTTCAAGGCCTACCTTCAAACTCAGTGCCTCTTTGCTTGACATCATGGGAAAATCAAAAATCAGATAAGACCTCAGATAAAAATTGTAGACCTCCACAAGTCTGGTTCATCCTTGGGAGCAATTTCCAAATGCCTGAAGGTACCACATTCATCATTACAAACAATAGTATGCAAGTATAAAACAACATGGGACCACGCAGCCGTCATACCGCTCAGGATGTAGACGTGTTCTGTCTCCTAGAGATGAACGTACTTTGGTGCGAAAAGTGCAAATCAATCCCAGAACAGCAGCAAAGGACCTTGTGAAGATGCTGGAGGAAACAGGCACAAAAGTATCTGTATCCACAGTAAAATGAGTCCTATATCGACGTAACCTGAAAGGCCGCTCAGCAGGGAAGAAGCCACTGCTCCAAAACCGCCATAAAAAAGCCAGACTACGGTTTGCAACTGCACATGGGGACAAAGATCGTACTTTTTGGAGAAATGTCCTCTGGTCTGATGAAACAAAAATAGAACTGTTTGGCCATAATGACCATCATTATGTTTGGAGGAAAAAGGGGGAGGCTTGCAAGCCAAAGAACACCATCCCAACCGTGAAGTACGGGGGTGGCAGCAGCATGTTGTGGGGGTGCTTTGCTGCAGGAGAGATTGGTGCACTTCACAAAATAAATGGCATCATGAGGATGGAAAATTATGTGGATATATTGAAGCAACATCTCAAGACATCAGTCAGGAAGTTAAAGCTTGGTCGCAAATGGGTCTTTCAAATGGACAATGAACCCAAGCATACTTCCAAAGTTGTGGCAAAATGGTTTAAGGACAACAAAGTCAAGGTATTGGAGTGGCCATCACAAAGCCCTGACCTCAATCCTATAGAAGATTTGTGGGCAGAACTGAAAAAGCGTGTGCGAGCAAGGAGGCCTACAAACCTGACTCAGTTACACCAGCTCTGTCAGGAGGAATGGGCCAAAATTCACCCAACTTATAGTGGGAAGCTTGCGGAAGGCTACCCAAAACGTTTGACCCAAGTTAAACAATTTAAAGGCAATGCTACCAAATATTTCACGACTTCCGCTGGAGTCGGTCCCGCTCCTTGTTCGATCGGCTTTCGGCGGTTGACGTCACCGGCCTTCTAGCCATCACTGATCCACTTTTCATTTTCCATTTGTTTTCACTTTGTTTTTTACACACATGGTTTCAATTTCCCCATTACATGTTCATTATTTAACCCTCTGGTTTCCCCCATGTTTGTGTGCGTGTTTATTTGATTGTAAGGCTGTATCTGACGGCTGGTATTTTGTTACCGGGTTTTGTTATTACTCCTAATTTATTTCGTGGTACCGGTATTTTTCCAGCACCATAGTATTGTGTTTATACTGGTGTTTTCTTGAATTAAATACCTTGTCCACGCATCTCAGCTCTCCTGCGCCTGACTCCTTTCACCAGTTACCCACAGCTTTGACAGAAACACGGACCTCCAAGGAATGGAGTTAGCAGGAGCGGATGCCCCAGCATTAGGGGTTGACAAGTGAGTCCAGCAGCACGTGGTCATGCTGCAGCATCTCGGCAGCGCCATGGATCGCGTGCTACAAACCATGGAGCGCTGGGAGAGAAGAGGAGTCCCTCCAGCGTCTCCACCAGCTCCAACAGCACCACCAGTCTCACCATCACTCACTCCTCCTTCACCCGGGCCCAGTGGGATACGGCTTGCCCTCCTGAAGGAGTATGATGGAACGGTGGCGGGTTGTCAGGGGTTCTTGCTCCAGCTAAAGCTCTACCTGGCAGCCGTCCGCCCGGCTCCTTCGGGGCGAGAAAGCGTCGCCGCCCTCGTCTCCTGCCTCTCAGGGAAAGCCCTGGAGTGGGCCAACGCCGTATAGGGGGAAGAAGAAGCGGTGTTGGACCACTTCGAGGATCTCACCTGCCGCTTCCGGGCAGTCTTTGACCATCCGCTTGAGGATAGAGTGGCGGGTGAACGTCTCGTCCACCTGAGGCAGAGGACGAGGAGCGCACAGGAGTTCGCGTTGGAATTCCGGACCCTGGCCGCCGACGCGGGATGGAACGACAGGGCCCTGATCGATCACAACCGGTGCAGTCTGCGCGAGGATGTCCGTCGGGAGTTGGCCTGCAGGGACACCACTCTCACATTCAACCAGCTGGTGGACCTGCTGGCTACCAGTGGACGTCCAGATCGGGGTCTGTCGGTTCCATCCCCCAGCACCACCGCTCCGACGCCCATGGAGCTGGGAGGTGCTGCACTTAGGGTGACCGGAGGAGGGGCCGTTCCATGCACCATCTGTGGCCACAGAGGGCACACTGCCGGTCGGTACTGGGGAGGTTCCTCTGGGAGCCGATGCAGCAGGCAGGGCACTCTCGTGTCACCCCAGGTGAGTCGGCACCAGGCTCACCCAGAGCCCCCTGTTGCTCACATGTTATTGTTTATTAATTTTCCTGAGTTTTCCCCGCATTCCCAGCATAAAGCGCTCGTAGATTCAGGCGCAGCTGGGAATTTTATTGACAGATAATTTGGCCATAGTTTAGGGATCCCCATTGTTCATGTGGATATGCCCTTCTCTGTGTGCGCCCTAGATAGTCGACCATTAGGGTCAGGGCTAATTAGGGAGGCCACCGCTCCAATGGGCAGGGTTACGCGGGAGGGTCAAAAGGAGAGAATCAGTCTATTCCTTATTTATTCTCCTGCGTTTCCCATGGTGCTGGGCCTACCCTGGTTTGCCTGTCATGACCCGACTATTTCGTGGCAACAGAGGGTTCTCACGGGGTGGTCACGAAAGTGCTCGGGGAGGTGTGTAGGGGTTTCCGTCAGTACTACTACGGTGGAAAGTCCAGACCAGGTCTCCACCGCGCGCATCCGCTCTGAATATGCCGATTTGGCTCTCGCCTTCTGTAAAAAGAAAGCAACTCAATTACCACCCCATCGACGGGGAGATTGTGCGATAAATTTCCTGGTAGACGCAGCACTTCCCAGGAGTCACGTGTATCCCCTGTCGCAAGAGGAGACGGCGGCTATGGAAACATATGTCTCCGAATATCTGGGGCAGGGGTACATTCGGCCCTCCACTTCACCTGCCTCCTCGAGTTTATTTTTTGTGAAGAAGAAGGATGGAGGTCTGCGCCCGTGTATTGACTATCGAGGCATCAACCAAATCACTGTGAGGTACAGTTACCCGCTGCCTCTCATCGCCAGTGCGATCGAGTCAATGCACGGGGCGCGCTTCTTCACAAAATTGGATATCAGGAGCGCTTACAACCTGGTGCGTATCCGGGACGGGGACGAGTGGAAGACGGCATTTAGTACCACCTCAGGGCACTATGAGTACCTCGTCATGCCGTACGGGTTGATGAATGCTCCATCAGTCTTCCAGGCCTTTGTAGACAACATTTTCCGACCCCTGCACGGGCAGGGTGTAGTGGTGTATATCGACGACATTCTGATATACTCCGCTACACGCGACGAGCATGTGTCCCTGGTGCGCAGGGTGCTTGGTCGACTGTTGGAGCATGACCTGTACGTCAAGGCTGAGAAATGCCTGTTTTTCCAACAGTCTGTCTCCTTCCTACGGTACCACATTTCCATCTCAGGGGTGGAGATGGAGAATGACCACATTACAGCCGTGCATAATTGGCTGACTCCCACCATGGTAAAGGAAGTGCAGCGGTTTTTAGGGTTTGCCAACTACTACCGGAGGTTTATCCGGGGCTTTGGTCAGTTAGCGGCTCCCATTACCTCACTGCTGAAGGGGGACCGGTGCGTTTGCAGTGGTCAGCTGAGGCGGACAGGGCATTTGGTCAGCTGAGGGCTCTGTTTACCTCGGCTCCCGTGCTGGCTCACCTGGATCCCTCTTTGGCGTTTATAGTGGAGGTGGACGTGTCCGAGGCTGGGATAGGAGCCATGCTCTCTCAGCGCTCGGGTACGCCACCAAAGCGAAACTATGACGTGGGGGACCGGGTGCTGTCGTCAAGGCTTTGAAGGCATGGAGACATTGGCTTGAGGGGGCTAAACACCCTTTTCTCATCTGGACGGACCACCGCAATCTGGAGTACATCCGGGCGGCGAGGAGCCTGAACCCTCGCCAGGCAAGTTGGGCCATGTCATTTACCCCGTTTTGTTTTCCCCCTGTCCTACAGACCAGGTTCCCAGAACGCAAAGGCAGACGCACTGTCCTGGATGTATGACACAGAGGAGCGGTCGATGGATCCCACTCCCATACTCCGGGCCTCTTGCCTGGTGGCACCGGTAGTGTGGGAGCTGGATGCGGACATCGAGCGGGCGTTACGTACAGAGCCCACTTCACCCCAGTGTCCAGCTGGGCGTCTGTACGTTCCGTTTGCTGTCCGAGACAGTTTGATCTATTGGGCCCACACGTTACCCTCCTCTGGTCATCCGGGCATCGGTCGGACAGTGCACTGTCTTAGTGGGAAGTTCTGGTGGTCCACCTTGGCTAAGGACGTGAGGGTTTATGTTTCCTCCTGCTCGGTGTGCGCCCAGTGCAAGGCCCCTAGGCACCTGCCCAGAGGGAAGTTACAACCCTTACCCGTTCCACAACGGCCGTGGTTGCACCTGTCGGTGGACTTCCTCACGGATCTGCCTCCCTCACAGGGTAACACCACGATCCTGGTCATTGTGGATCGGTTTTCTAAGTCCTGCCGTCTCCTCCCTTTGCCCGGTCTCCCTACGGCCCTACAGACTGCGGAGGCCCTGTTCGCACACGTCTTCTGGCACTACGGGGTGCCTGAGGACATAGTATCTGATCGAGGTCCCCAGTTGACGTCAAGGGTCTGGAGGGCGTTCATGGAACGTCTGGGGGTCTCGGTCAGCCTTACCTCAGGTTTTCACCCCGAGAGTAACGGGCAGGTGGAGAGAGTAAACCAGTAAACCGGTTGACGTCACCGGCCTTCTAGCCATCACCAATCCACTTTTCATTTTCCATTTGTTTTGTCTTTGTTTTTTACACACCTGGTTTCAATTCCCCCATTACATGTTCATTATTTAACCCTCTGGCTTCCCCCATGTTTGTGTGCATGTTTGTTTTATTGTAAGGCTGTATCTGACGGCTGGTATTTTGTTACCGGGTTTTGTTATTACGCCCGTTTATTTCGTGGTACCGGTATTTTTCCAGCACCATAGTATTGTGTTTATACTGGTGTTTTCTTGAATTAAATGCCTTGTCCACGCATCTCAGCTCTCCTGCGCCTGACTCCTTTCACCAGTTACCCACAGCCTTGACAAAATACTAATTGAGTGTATGTAAACCTCTGACCCAATGGGAAAGTGATTAAAGAAATAAAAGCTGAAATAAATCATTCTCTCTACTATTATTCTGACATTTCACATTCTTAAAATAAAGTGGTGATCCACTGACCTAAGACAGTGAATTTTTATTAGGATTAAATGTCAGGAATTGTGAAAAACTGAGTTTAAATGTATTTGGCTATGGTGTATGTAAACTTCCAACTGTACCTCGCAGCAATAGGAGCACAGCAGGCACCATAGCAGGCACCACAGCAGGCACAGCAGGCACCACAGCAGGCACCACTCTGTATGGGCATACTGCCATATTCAAATTCCATCTGCTTCACTTCCCTCCCTCGTAGGACTGGCAGTTCTGGCATGGGTTGGTTTCAATCAGTGCAATCTGTCACCAGGTCTGGTCTAACTCAGCTGATGGGTGATCTATTATAATGGAGTTCTGTTGAGGGGATTCCTTCCTGGTTTGACCAGGCTAGATGTACAGTATTTTAGGGATTCAGGCCATACCCAGTGGACAAAACTTGTTGAAGTGATGTCAACAAACAGATTACAACCAACCAGGTAGTAATCAGTTCAGGTTATAAACTGCTTGTAATGGCATAATTTCAAGCCCTTTTGCCGGTACGCACTCCTGTTCTCATGAATCAAACTATATGGTCAATCAAAACTACTGCATTTTTTGAAAAATGTAGTGTTAAGTATAATATATTTTGAAATGATTAAATTTGCTGTGGACCAGGAACGAATCCGTTGAAGCAAGATTCAAATCTATGACATGGCATTATTCTAGTGTATAGAGATCCAAAGGTCAGTGTGTCGATGACTGAGATGAGCCCCTGAGGATTAGTTGCCTTAGAGAGACTGATAGGCAACTAAACCTCCTGGCATTGTCTTCTGTTCTGTCTGGGGACATGCTTTGTTTCTGAATGGCACTACATAAGAATTAAGTGTGATTTCAGTGTCATTCTTAACAATAGTCTGGATGAGGAAGATTATAACAGATGACTGCAGAAGTAGAGTCTGTTGTTACTGAGACAGAGAGAGAGAGTGAGACAGACAGACAGACAGACAGACAGAAAGACAGACAGACAGACAGACAGACAGACAGACAGACAGACAGACAGACAGACAGACAGACAGACAGACAGACAGAGAGATTTGAAATATCTTGATTCTTTTGTAACTGTTGAATGTTTACTGTTCATTTTTCTTGTTTATTATATATTTATCTTGCTTTGGCAATGTAAACATATGTTTCGCATGCCAATAAAACCCTTTGAATTGAATTGAGTGAAAGAGACAGAGAGAGAGAGAGAGAGGGAAAGAGAGAGACGGAGAGACAGAGAGGGAGAGAGAGACAGAGAGAGTTATAGACAGAGAAACAGAGAAAGAGAGAGATAAGAAGGGCATTCTATGCCATCAAAAGGAACATAAAATTCGACATAGCAATTAGGATCTGGTTAAAAATTATAGAACCCGTTGCCTTTTATGGTTGTGAGGTCTGGGGTCTGCTCACCAACCAATAATTCACAAAATGGGACCAATACCAAATTGACACTCTGCATGCAGAATTCGGAAGAAAAAAACTCATCCATGAACAACATAAAACACCAAATAATGCATGCAGAGCAGAATTAGGCCGATACCTGCTAATGATCAAAATCCAGAAAAAAGGCAGTTCAATTCTACAACCACCTAAAAGGGAAACAGTTCCCAAACCTTCCATAACAAAGCCATCACCTACAGAGAGATGAACCTGGAGAAGAATCCCCTAAGCAAGCTGGTCCTGGGGCTCTGTTCACAAACACAAACAGACCCCACAGAGCCCCAGGACAGCAACACAATTAGACCCAACCAAATCATGAGAAAAGAAAAAGATAATTACTTGACACATTAGAAAGAATTAACAAAAAAACAGAACATACTAGAATGCTATTTGGCCCTAAACAAGGAATTCACAGTGGCAGAATACCTGACCACTGTGACTGACCTGTTGCCACAAGAAAAGGGCAACCAGTGAAGAACAAACACCATTGTAAATACAACCCATATTTATGTTTATTTATTTTCCCTTTTGTATTTAACCATTTGCACATTATATACATAATATGACATTTGTAATGTCTTTATTCTTTTGCAACTTCTGTGAGTGTAATGTTTACTGTTCATTTGTATTGTTTATTTCCCTTTTGTATATTATCTACTTCACTTGCTTTGGCAATGTTTCCCATGCCAATAAAGCACCTTGAATTGAATTGAATTGAGATAGACAGAGAGACAGAGGGAGAAAGAGGCACAGACAGACAGACAGACAGACAGACAGACAGACAGACAGACAGACAGACAGACAGACAGACAGACAGACAGACAGACAGATCACAATTTGCACAGACAGACAGACAGACAGACAGACAGACAGCTTGATCACCATTTGCACAGACAGACAGACAGACAGACAGACAGACAGACAGACAGACAGACAGACAGACAGACAGACAGACCACTATTTGCACCCAATACCTTCTATCTCTATACCTTCAGGGGATATTTAAAACATACTACTACATGACATTACATCTGGTTCTGAAACAATATTTATTGAGATGATTATCCCAGAAAAGGAGGGAAAGTGGATGAGAAGGTCTCTCTCTCTCTCTCTTTCTCTCTCTCTCTCTCTCTCTCTCTCTCTCTCTCTCACATTGCAGCCCGGGGCAGAGAGAGAGGATTACAGAACATACAAACTGCACTTATTTTGTGCAGTGCCCATAGGTCTCGGGACAAAAGTAGTGCACTATATAGGGAATAGGGTGCCATTAGGGATACAGTAAAAGATAGCAGCTGTATTCGTTTGGATTCTTTTGTCCTCTTTGTGAGTCTAGGGTTTCTATGCAGAGTCAATTAGGATAGTGTTGTATTTTCTATTGTGGTTTTACTGTAAAAGATGGTTGGAACAATGCACTGCAGGGATGGAGGCAGACAGTGCTAGCTGGCAGTACAATGATTTTCACTGTTTTAGTGTTACTGTATTTTCCCTTAGTTTCTCTATCATTTATATCAACCTGTTCATCTTCAAACTTGATGATTTTGGCTTATTTAATCTTGAAAATCATGATTTTAGTTTAGTTAATCTTGAAAATTATGATTTTAGTTTTGTCCATCTTCAAACTTGATGATTTTAGTTTTGCCATCTTCAAAAGTGATGATTATTGTTACCCATCAGGGTGCCCATTGTCTGTGGTACAGTTTGAGGAACCGTAGTCTCTCAATCTCTCTCAAGCCAGTTTATCATGTTCTTCCATTTATATGTAAATCAGCACTCACTGTACCTCACTCCCTCCAGCGTCAAGTACTCCTCAAGGAATCCCTCTCTCCATCTTCTCCTTCTCCTACTAACCCCTTCATCTCTTCCTGGCTGTCATCCTCACACTGGTCTCTTTGTACTTTCATAAGACATCATGTCTTTATTCTTGATGCGGACACAATCAGCAGGATGAATTACTGAGTAGGTGGTCTACCGTGAGAACGATGAAGAAGGCTTATAGTCACAGAGAGAGAATTCTGTAACTATCAAATCAACTAAGCCCTTCACTTCTTCTCTTCACTAAGGGTTCAATATTCCACAGCATAAATTGAATGAACCAGCACACAATATACAGTATGACATGTATTCACGATTCATGACATACAGTACATTATTCTTTGTATACTTATTATTCCCTCTGTAGGATCTGTAGGTATATAATATTCTCGGCTGTATCTACCCCAGATATATTTCAGCCATTTGTTCCAGTAAGGTTAGAGCTGACCTTGGGTCCTCATAAATACCTGATTGATGTGCCCCTGTGGTGCTGGCTGTGTATGATAAAGAGATGAGGGTTGGACAGAGTTCCCTGAGGAATCAGCCACACAGGGTGAAGGCTGGAGAGAGGACAATCTCTGTTGACTTCCCTATAAAAAAGTAAAGGTTAAATAAATGAATACATTCTACAAACGTCATAAAAAACGTTACAGGAAAAACTATGTTAAATGATGATGGTAACCCTGTAGTGTTTTGTTTTTTAGAATGGCTGATCTAGCAATCAGCCCATTCTTCAGTTGTGACACAAATGGCAACCTATTCCCTATTCAGTGAAAAGAATAGTGGCAACCTATTCACTCTGAAGAGAATAGTGGCAACGTATTCACTCTGGAGAGAATAGTGGCAACCTATTCACTCTGGAGAGAATAGTGGCAACCTATTCACTCTGAAGAGAATAGTGGCAACGTATTCACTCTGGAGAGAATAGTGGCAACCTATTCACTCTGGAGAGAATAGTGGCAACCTATTCACTCTGGAGAGAATAGTGGCAACGTATTCACGCTGGAGAGAATAGTGGCAACCTATTCACTCTGGAGAGAATAGTGGCAACGTATTCACTCTGGAGAGAATAGTGGCAACGTATTCACTCTGGAGAGAATAGTGGCAACCTATTCACTCTGAAGAGAATAGTGGCAACCTATTCACTCTGGAGAGAATAGTGGCAACGTATTCACTCTGGAGAGAATAGTGGCAACCTATTCACTCTGGAGAGAATAGTGGCAACCTATTCACTCTGAAGAGAATAGTGGCAACGTATTCACTCTGGAGAGAATAGTGGCAACGTATTCACTCTGGAGAGAATAGTGGCAACCTATTCACTCTGGAGAGAATAGTGGCAACCTATTCACTCTGAAGAGAATAGTGGCAACGTATTCACTCTGGAGAGAATAGTGGCAACGTATTCACTCTGGAGAGAATAGTGGCAACCTATTCACTCTGGAGAGAATAGTGGCAACCTATTCACTCTGAAGAGAATAGTGGCAACCTATTCACTCTGAAGAGAATAGTGGCAACGTATTCACTCTGGAGAGAATAGTGGCAACGTATTCACTCTGAAGAGAATAGTGGCAACCTATTCACTCTGAAGAGAATAGTGGCAACGTATTCACTCTGGAGAGAATAGTGGCAACGTATTCACGCTGGAGAGAATAGTGGCAACGTATTCACGCTGGAGAGAATAGTGGCAACCTATTCACTCTGGAGAGAATAGTGGCAACCTATTCACTCTGAAGAGAATAGTGGCAACCTATTCACTCTGGAGAGAATAGTGGCAACGTATTCACTCTGGAGAGAATAGTGGCAACGTATTCACGCTGGAGAGAATAGTGGCAACCTATTCACTCTGGAGAGAATAGTGGCAACGTATTCACTCTGGAGAGAATAGTGGCAACGTATTCACTCTGGAGAGAATAGTGGCAACCTATTCACTCTGAAGAGAATAGTGGCAACGTATTCACTCTGGAGAGAATAGTGGCAACGTATTCACGCTGGAGAGAATAGTGGCAACGTATTCACTCTGGAGAGAATAGTGGCAACGTATTCACTCTGGAGAGAATAGTGGCAACGTATTCACTCTGGAGAGAATAGTGGCAACGTATTCACTCTGGAGAGAATAGTGGCAACGTATTCACTCTGGAGAGAATAGTGGCAACGTATTCACTCTGGAGAGAATAGTGGCAACGTATTCACTCCGAAGAGAATAGTGTGTCATTTAGGACACATTCTAAGTGATCAAAACTTCTGGTGAAAATCAATGAATACTGAATGCTCCACTCATTATAGCCTTCAATGAACAGCCAATTGAGAGAGACAGACAGAACTGCTTCATAATGTTCCAGGTACTCTTCATCATTTACTAGCTGATTGACGCCCCGGGGTGCTGTGTGCAGACGCAGGTTTTGAAGGGGAGAGAATAGGCTGTCGCAATATAGTGGTGTGAGATTGAAAGGAGGGTGTCATTACTCATCTGGCTGTCAATACAACAAGTAATCTAGGCTGTGTCCCTATGGGCCCTGATCAAAAGTAGCACACTAAATAGGGAATAGGATGCCATTGGGGACACAGTCTAGATTACTTGTTGTATTGACAGCCGGATGAGTAATGACACCCTCCTTTCAATCTCACTCTACTATATTGCGACTGATGAAGGATATCCCCAACTGACAACCATGTCCTCTCAGGGCCATTGACAATGTGTGCATCCCAAATGCCACCCTATTCCCTATTTAGTGCACTCCTTTTGACTAAGTCCCATAGGGCCCTGGTCAAAAGTAGTGCACTATATAGGGAATAGGTTGCCATTTTGGACACAGACAATGTGATGTGTGTCAATGGGTCGTTCCTCTGTATCACTGCGATATAGTAGACACCCCGGCCCCATAAGCATCTATTTCCAACTGCTATGTTTCAGATATTCAATATTTTTCAATAACATCTTTTTACAAACACAAAACAATGTTTTTATTTTAACAGATATACTGGAGATTTACGTACCTTTACAGCCCAGACTATATTTGTGTCTCTCTCTCTTGAGAACCATGTTTTGGCAGGCCATGCACCTGCAGCCTCTAAATCACCCAGTCCCAAATGGAACCCTATTCCCTATTTAGTACACTACTTTTGACCAGGGCCAAAGGACATAGTGCACAATGTAGGGGATAAAGTGCCTTTTGGGACATACTCCCAGTCAACTCCTTCCCAGGGGCAGCTGTGAAATTTAGATTGGAGTGTGGCTGTGGAGTGACATAAAATGTGTGGCTGTGGAGTGCTTTAGAAACAGTATAATTTAGCTGCTGGGGTTTGAAAGGTGGCTGCCACAGAGCTATCTGGGGAAAGTGACATGAGAGTGGAGAGCGACGTGAGAGAGGTCAGAGAATGATGGTTGTGTGTGTGTGTGTGTGTGTGTGTGTGTGTGTGTGTGTGTGTGTGTGCGTGTGCGTGTGTGTGTGTGATGGTTGTCTCCTGCTCCTACAGACTCAGCACATGATTGAGCCCGACGGACCTACACTGTAAATGCACTCTAAAAATACACACTGCTGAAAAAGATGACTAGCTCTGAAAAAGATGACAGCGCAGGGAGACTGCAGGGGGCTTCTCAGATTACACTCTGACTGGGACAACTCCTGTCCTGTCTTGGCCCTCTGGGGGTGACCTCTTCACTTTTTAGCTCTCACTCTATTCAATTCAAAGGGCTTTATTGGCATGGGAAACATATTTTTACATTGCCAAAGCAAGTGAAATAGATAATAAACAAAAGTTAAATATGTGTCTCTAATATGGTCATACATTTGGCAGGAGGTTAGGGAGTGCAGCTCAGTTTCCACCTAATTTTGTGGGCAGTGTGCACATAGCCTATCTTCTCTTGAGAGCCGGGTCTGCCTTCGTCAGCCTCTCTCAATAGCAAGGCTATGATCACCTCTATCTCAGATGATCTAGAGAAAGAGAAACGTCAAGGGGAGCTCTCTCTCTCTCTCTCTGTAGACTAGGACCTGAGTAATCTCTCAAATGTGGCTGGCCTGTCTTGAATAGACTCAAAGGATCAAGACAAGGCACCTCTCTGACTACTGTGATCCAGTTACTCAGTCTGTCCCTCTCTCTGGTTCTTATGAGAATTCTTAACCACTTGAGTTCTACAGCGGGATCCTGAAGGACCAGAACTGAGTATTGTTCAGGCTCATTCTATAACTCCTTTTCTTCAATTATAATCCCCAGTCATTGTTTAGAATTTGTTTTTATGGATTAACTCACTCTTGTTTTCTCTAAATGAATCAGAGCAGGCACACTAGTTCACTGGATGCCCCTAATGATGCAGGCTTTATTATAATTTTTTTGTTAGAAAATGCAGACCTGCACCTGATTGTGATTGGTATGGTATGGTATGTATCCAAGCCTTACATATAACAGTTGTGACAGTTGATATACTGTACAATGTATACAGTATCTATCTACTGAGAAATGTCAGATGGGTGTTATGATATTCTGACAATACTTTTGATTGTTGTACATGGCATATGAAATGGGGTCATATGTATTCATCGTCTCAGAGTAGAAGTGCAGATTTAGAATAAGCCCCCCTCCTATACATGCTTGTTCAACTACAAATCTTTGTACTTTTATTAAGGCTACCAGACAGCCCTTTTCATTATTTTGTCTACAACACATTTTGATTAGCCTATGTAATTGTAAAATAGAGACCTTGTAGAAGTTGTAAGGGCATGACATCAGCAGAAGGCAAGGCAGGTTGACGTGTTCAGAGAGTAGATTTATTTACAGGTCTTGGTGATCCAATGGTGAAAGTGCCATAATCGTACAATATATTCAAGTAGATTTTCCAAATATACATAGGCAATAGCCCAAAAGAAATAGCCTCTGTATCATGCTTAACCTGTCCTATCTGAATGGAGACTGGTAGAGGGCAAGACTGTACAACCTCCCCTTGAGAACCAAATGGAATCTGTCTAACAGGAGCTCAAACAGGTAGGCCTACTACATAATATAAGCACTTGGCCCTGCAGTCATAGTAATTTTTGGTGATTATAATTCAATATATTGCTATGGAAGTGACCAACCCATGCTATGGTCAAAAGCAACTACCTTTTTCCTTAATTGTCCAGTTATCCAAAAAGTTAATGAAACTAATTGAAAAATATTTTCTTCCATCTACCCTGTTAATGATTTCTTGCACAAAAGATTAAATTTTGACAAAATGCCTTGTATTTTTTGATCCTCTGATTCAGAATCTATAGATAATTTAAAAAATTAATGCCGTCATTCTAGTAAACTATGGATTGAAATTCATGAATGGTTGTGTATAAAATTTCCAGAATTACCCATGTTTACCGTTGATAATAGTAAATGGCATTATGCCCTCTCCTTGTAATTCCGATCATAACTATTTTATTAACATTATTATTCTCTTGGCCAAATATTATATTCACAAATGTAAACTGGGTGGAAAAATTCCTTATTTTGTAGTTTTTTTCATTCAACTGTTACAATTGTATAAATCCCTCAAACTTGTGAAACGTAAAAAGTCGCTGAATGTCTGTTAATGTCTCACTGCCTTGTCACATATAAATGATGTCCTGAATTATTATAATATATATATTTTTTTTTTTGGGGGGGGGGTTGCCTGGTGTTTTATTATTTAATTTGTTCATTGTATTTACAGGAATGTTCCTATATTGATGTATAATATTGTTAATATTGTTGCAATAAAAAAGAAGAAGAATAACAATAAAAAAATACACATTCAGTCTTGCTGCCACTAACCCCTTGCGCATGCCCACCACATCCACAGACCCCTGTCCCTGTAAAACAGTTTATTCCTGGTCTTCTAGATGGCTAGCTTGATGGCTAGAGAAAGAGAAAGAGAGAGAGAGAGAGAGAGAGAGAGAGAGAGAGAGAGAGAAAGAGACAGAGAGAGAGACAGAGAGAGAGACAGAGAGAGAAAGAGAGACAGAGAGAGAGACAGAGAGAGAAAGAGAGAGAGACAGAGAGAGAGAGAGAGAGAGAGAGAGAGGTCATGTCCCGCATTTTTCAGCATGTTTAAAAAAATATATAAAGATTTAGAGTAAGATAAACTTAAGATTTTTTTGGCAGGGACATATACAGGATGCTGCCCTCCACAATATAACCTTCACTCCAAATCAAAACTTCAAACCTACAGCCTGATTTTGGGCGGAATTACCTGGAAGGCGTCCTACTACCAAGGATTATTATTCCCAAACTATACAGCAAATGCTCTGGCAAACAAACAGAAACCTGAAAACACCATCCAACCTGGACTTGAGTGAGTAATGTTTAGTCTGAAGCAATTTTTTGTTTTAAAAAGCCAGGAAGAAAAATATATTACAATGATATATTTTACTTTATAAGGATTGGATGCTAAATTAAGGCTACCAAGCTTGCTAGGACAAAGGGATATAACTTCAATTAGCACTGACGTGTGAAGTGAGAGGTGTCAAAGTCCTAGAGCCCAACAATGGCAGGAGAGTCACACAGTCTACCCTAACCAAATGCAGAGGGCTTTGATGCCCCTCCCGCTGTTCAGAGGTAATTAATATACAGTACACTCTGTATGTAAAAAATGATAAGGCACGAAAAGAATACAAAATGAAGCTCCTTATGGAAAATCAAAAGAAACTTTTTACTGACTTATAAAAATGGGAACATAAGCAACTTCATCTTTCACACAGACCATCCACTGTCATGGCACAGTGCTATATTAACACACTACCCCTCTGTTCAGCAGTGGAAACTCAGAATATTAGACAACGAGGACTGAGTCAGCAAATGTGAACATGTACAAATCTGGAACAGTAATGGTACAGGGAAACCCCAAACAGTTTCAGATGGACTTTCACATTATCAAAGAGATAGCTCCGCAGGATAAGCTCTCTCTTGAGAAAGATACCCTCACCCAGAGCATGTCAGACCAGACCTGTTCATTATACAACCCCACAGACGAGCAACCCCAAGCAGAAAGTCAACCTCCCAGCACAGAGTACTACTCCCTCATTGAAATGAAGGATAAATTCACCCAGCTGGAGGTAAGGCAGGTGGAGCTGGAACAGGAGGTGAACACACTCCAGTTAGCACAAACAATCCTCCAGCTCAACAACACCCCCTCAACCAGACCCGGAGAGCTGGAGGTGGAGAGAGACATATCTGCACTCTGGACTGTGGTGAGACAACATCAACAGGAGAAAGAGCAGAAGCAGGAGAAGAACAGAGCACTAGAGGAGAGGATCAGAGTGCTGGAAGAGAGGGTGAGGGGGATGGTGTGTGACAGAGAACAACCCATTAGAGAGGTGGCAACCCCCACAGAGAAGCCAGCAGAACAGCCCACCTCAGCTCCCAACAAAAGTCTTGACACCACAGCAGAACATTCCACCCCAGACCCTGACCATAGCGTCGACATCACAGCAGGACAGACAAATGAAGAATCCCAAGCCCAGGGGATCCCACCCCTTCTGAGCGCCCACCCTGTCAGCCACCCTGATAGCCCTTCTGACAAAACCCTCACACCAACTGAGGACATACACAAGCCACAGATTGTACTCCTTATGGACTCAAATGGGAAATATATACAAGAAACTAAACATTTTCCCAAACACAGTGTCTTAACTCTGGTGGCCAAACACCCAGCGTGCCCTAGACCTTCTGTCTGAGGACCAACTAGTGTCACCCAGCCACATAATAATACACACAGGCACAAACAACCTGAGAGTGCAGCAGGAAAGGGTGGCCAAAGCACTCGAGGGAGTGATTGAAAAAGCTTATTCTACTTTCCCCAACGCACAAGTGGTTATTTCCACCTTGCTACCACAAAAATACTTCCACCCTGCTACCATACAGCGGGTAAACGCAAGAATTTCCCATGACTGTACCTCAAAACCAAATGTTTACCTGGCCCACCACTCCACCCTGGACTTGAACAGCCTTTACAACCAGGTCCACGTATACAAGGCACAGTGCCCACCTCACATGGACACTAAAGGACATCTCTCTCAAACACAGCCCCAACACTTCACACAGGAGCAACAGATCAATAGACACCCGCCCAGACCAGCAAGACACTCTCCCAGACTTGCAGGACCCACCCCGGACCTACACATAGAGGACCCACGCCGAGAGGACCTACATCCAGACCACAGCACCACCAGCCACATACACACCCCCATCCCAACCAAACAACATCCCCCCAAGTCAACCATGCCCACACCCCATTTAGGCCCCCTTAGATCAGACCTATGCCCCTCCTGCCCACACCATGCCCCCCATTCTCGCAAAGAGGGCATGGTTAACATGGAGGTCACACATAAGCCCAGGCCTTGAACAGGCAAACAACCCCCACTCTTACACTAGCCCAAGCCAATTGCATGTACCAGATGCTCAGCAGGCCCTGCTCACACTTACTTGCCTGAAGGCAAACCACACAACGAACAACATTGGGCACTTTATGGAACACAAAGCCTTCACTATCTCATCATATGAAATCAAATTCAATCACATTTTATTGGTCACATACACATGGTTAGCAGATGTTAATGTGAGTGTAGCGAAATGCTTGTGCTTCTAGTTCCGACAGTGCAGTAATATCTAACAAGTAATCTAACAATTCCACAACAAATACCTAATACACACAAATCTAAAGGGATGAAATAAGAATATGTCCATATAAATAGATGCAATAGATGGTATAAAATACATTTCTATACATTTGAGATGAGATGAGTAATGTAAGATGTGTAAACATTATTAAAATGGCGTTATTAAAGTGACTAGTGATCCTTTTATTAAAGTGGCCAATGATTTTGAGTCTGTATGTAGAAAGCAGCCTCTCTGTGTTAGTGATGGCTTTGTAACAGTCTGATGGTCTTGAGATAGAAGCTGTTTTTCAGTCTCTCGTTCCCAGTTTGATGCACCTGTACTGACCTCGCCTTCTGGATGGTAGCAGGGTGAACAGGCAGTGGCTCGGGTGGTTGTTGTCCTTGATGATCTTTTTGACCTTCCTGTGACATCGAGTGCTGTAGGTGTCCTGGAGGGGAGGTAGTTTGCCCCCGGTGATGCGTTGCGCAGACCGCACCACCCTCTGGAGAGCCTTGTGGTTGTGGGTGGTGCAGTTGCTGTACCAGGCGATGATACAGCCCGACAGGATGCTCTCGATTATGCATCTGTAAAAGTTTGTGAGGGTTTTAGGTGACAAGCCAAATTTATTCAGCCTGCTGAAGTTGAAGAGGCACTGTTGCACCTTCTTCACCACGTTGTCTGTGTGGGTGGACCATTTCAGTTTGTCCGTGATGTGTACGCCGAGGAACATAAAACTTTCCACCTTCTCCACTGCTGTCCCATCGTTGTGGATAGAGGGGTGCTCCCTCTGCTGTTTCCTGAAGTCCACAATCATCTCCTTTGTTTTGTTGCCGTTGAGTGAGAGGTTGTTTTCCTGACACCACACTCTGAGTGTCTTCAACTCCTCCCTGTAGGCTGTCTTGACATTTTTGGTAGTCAAGCCCACTACTGTTGTGTCGTCTGCAAACTTGATGATTGAGTTGGAGGCGTGCATGGCCACGCAGTCATAAGTGAACAGGGAGTACAGGAGGGGGCTGAACATGCACCCTTGTGGGGCCCCAGTGTTGAGGCTTCACCACCTGGGGGCGGCCTGTCAGAAAGTCCAGGACCCAATTGCACAGGGCGGGGTTGAGACCCAGGGCCTCAAGCTTAATGATGAGCTTGGAGGGTTCTATGGTGTTGAATGCTGAGCTGTAGTCAATGAACAGCATTCTTACATAGATATTCCTCTTGTCCAGATGGGATAGGGCAGTGTGCAGTGTGATGGTAATTGCATCGTCTGTGGACCTGTTGGGGCGGTATGCAAATTGAAGTGGGTCTAGGGTGGCAGGTAAGGTGGAGGTGATATGATCCTTGATTAGTCTCTCAAAGCACTTCATGATGACAGAAGAGAGTGCTACGGGGCGATAGTCATTTAGTTCAGTTATCTTTGCCTTTTTGCGTACAGGAACAATGGTAGCCATCTTGAAGCATGTTGGGGACAGCAGACTGGGATGCGCATGCTCTGAGGACATGGCTAGGGATGCCGTCTGGGCCGGCAGCTTTGCGAGGGTTAACACGTTTAAATGTCTTACTCACGTCGGCCACGGAGAAGTAGGGGGGGGCCCACAGTCCTTGGTAGCGGGTCGCGTTGGTTTCACTGTATTATCCACAAAGCGGGCAAAGAAGGTGTTTAGTTTGTCTTTAGCAAGACGTCGGCGTGGCTGGTTTTCTTTTAGTAGTCTGTAATTGCCTGTAGACCCTGCCAAATACGTCTCGTATCTGAGCTGTTGAAATGCGACTCCACTTTGTCCCTATACCGACACTTCGCGTGTTTGATTGCCTTGCAGAGGGAATAACTCCACTGTTTATATTCGGGCCATATTCCCAGTCATCTTTCCGTGGTTAAATGCGATGGTTTGCGCTTTCAGTTTTGTGCTAATGCCACCATCTATCCACAGTTTCTGGTTAAGGTAGGATTTAAAAGTCACAGTGGGTACAACATCTCCAATGCACTTTCTTATAAACTCACTCACCGAATCAGAATATAAATCAATGTTATTCTTTGAGGCTGCCCGGAACATTTCCCAGTCTGCGTGATCAAAATAATATTGAAGTGTGGATTCCAATTGGTCAGACCAGCGTTGAATATATCTTGTCACGGCAACATCCTGTTTGAGTTTCTGCCTATTGGATGGTAGGAGCAAAATGGAGTCGTGGTCGGATTTGCCGAAGGGAGGGTGGGGGAGGGCCTTGTATGCATTGCGGAAATTAGAGTAGCAGTGATCCAGTGTATTACCCACACGAGTGCTACAATCAATATGCTGATAGAATTTATGTAGCCTTGTTCTCAAATTAGCCTTTTTTAAATCCCCAGCTACAATAAATGCAGCCTCAGGATATTTGATTTACAGTTTGCATAGAGTCCAGTGAAGTTCCTTGAGGGCCATTTTGTTCAGCTTCAGGGGGTATATACACGACTGTGACAATGACAGACGAGAATTCTCTTGGGAGATAATATGGTCAGAATTTGATTGTAAGGAATTCTTGGTCAGGTGAACGAAAGGACTTGAGTTCCTGTATATTGTTATGATTACACCATGAGTCGTTAATAATGAAGCATACACCCCCGCCCTTCTTCTTCCCAGAGAGATGTTTATTTATGTCCCGAGAGAGCCATGTTTCCATGAAACAGAGAATGTTACAATCTCTGATGTATCTCCGGAAAGCAACAAGGGTTGCTAATTTCATCTACCTTGTTGTCTAGAGACTGGACATTGGTGAATAATATACTCGGAAGCGGTGGGTGGTGTGCACGCCTTCGAAGTCTGACCAGGAGGCCAAGAGATGAGCTCTACAATGCCTTGCAAAAGTATTTACTCCCTTGGCATTTTTCCTATTTTGTTGCCTTATAGCCTGGAATTAAAAATAGATTTTTTGAGAGGTTTGTATCATTTGATTTACACAACATGCCTACCACTTTGAAGATGCAAAATATTTTTTGATTGTGAAACAAACAAGAAATAAGACAAAAAACAGAAAACTTGAGCGTGCATAACTATTCACCCCCCCCCCCCCCCAAAGTCAATACTTTATAGAGCCAACTTTTTCAGCAATTACAGCTGCAAGTATCTTGGGGTATGTCTCTATAAGCTTGGCACATCTAGCCACTGGGATTTTTGCCCATTCCTCAAGGCAAAACTGCTCCAGCTCCTTCAAGTTGGATGGATTCCACTTGTGTACAGCAATCTTTAAGCCATACCACAGATTCTCAATTGGATTGAGGTCTGGGCTTTGACTAGGCCATTCCAATACATTTAAATGTGTCCCCTTAAACCACTCAAGTGTTGCTTTAGCAGTATGCTTAGGGTCATTGTTCTGGATTGAGGTCGGAAAATGGAAGGTTAACCTCCATCCCAGTCTCAAATCTCTGGAAGACTGAAACAGGTTTCCCTCAAGAATTTCCCTGTATTTAGCTCCATCCATCATTCCTTCAATTCTGACCAGTTTCCCAGTCCCTGCTGATGAAAACATCCCCAAAGTATGATGCTGCCACCACCATGCTTCACTGTGGGGATGGTGTTCTCGGTGTGATGGGAGGTGTTGGGTTTGCCAGACATAGCGTAGTCCTTGATGGCCAGAGTACCTTCTTCCATATGTTTGGGGAGTCTCCCACATGCCTTTTGGGGAACACCAAACATGTTTGCTTATGTTTTTCTTTAAGCAGTGGCTTTTTTGTGGCCACTCTTCCATAAAGCCCAGCTGTGTGGAGTGTACGGCTTAAAGTGGTCCTATGGACAGATACACCAATCTCCGCTGTGGAGCTTTGCAGCTCCTTCAAGTTTATCTCTGATTAATGCCCTCCTTGCCGGGTCCGTGAGTTTTGGTGGGCGGCCCTCTCTTGGCAGGTTTGATGTGGTGCCATATTCTTTCAATTTTTTTACAATGGATTTAATGGTGCTCCGTTGGATGTTCAAAGTTTCTGATATTTTTTTATAACCCAACCCTGATCTGTACTTCTCCACAACTTTGTCCTTGACCTGTTTGGAGAGCTCCTTGGTCTTCATGGTGCCGCTTGCTTGGTGGTGCCCCTTGCTTAGAGGTGTTGCAGACTCTGGGGCCTTTCAGAACAGGTGTATGTATATATGCTGAGATTATGTGGCAGATCATGTGACACTTAGATTGCACACAGGTGGGCTTTATTTAACTAATTATGTGACTTATGAAGGTAGTTGGTTGCACCAGATCTTGTTTAGGGGCTTCATAACAAAGTGGGTGAATACATATGCAATTTTCCGTTTTTAATTTTTTTAAATTTTTTGAAAGAAGTTCTTTTTTTCATTTCACTTCACCAATTTGGACTATTTTGTGTATGTCCATTACATGAAATCCAAATTTAAAAAAAACATTTAAATTACAGGTTGTAATGCAACAAAATAGGAAAAATGCCAAGAGGGATGAATACTTTTGCAAGGCACTGTATAGCTCATCTCTTGGCAGTAGTACTGTAGACTACTTTATCACTGACCTCAACCCAGAGTCTCTCAGAGCATTCACAGTCAGCCCACTGACACCCCTATCAGATCACAGCAAAATCACAGTGGAAGGAATGTGGTGTGGAAACCGACCAAAATACAATTAGGCAACAACAAATTGAATCCCTTTTAGACAACTTCCTGGACAAAACATTCCACTGTAATAGTGAAGGTGTAAACTTTTCAGTAGAAAACCTAAACAGTATATTTGACCTCTCAGCTTCCCTATCAAATCTAAAAATGGCAAACAGAAAACTGAAACAAATTAACAACAATGACTAATGGTTTGATGAAAAATTCAAAAACCTAAGAAAGAAATTGAGAAACCTATTCAACCAACCAAAAACATAGAGATCCAGAAACCTGAGTCTACGCCTTCCTTATGGTAAATCACTAAAACAATACAGAAATACACTGCGGAAAAAGAAGGAATAGCACTTCAGAAATCAGCTCAATGTAATTGAAGAATCCATAGACTCTAACCAATTCTGGGAAAATTGGAAAACACTAAACGAACAACAACACGAAGAGTTATCTATCCAAAATGGAAATGTATGGGTAAACCACTTATCGAATCTTTTTGGCCCTATAACAAAGAACAAAGAACAAACAGCAAAAATATATACATGATCAAATATAAATCTTAGAATCAACAATTTAACACTACCAGAACCCACTGGATTCTCCAATTACATTGAATGAACTACACTACAAGATACAAACCCTCCAACCCAAGAAGGCCTGTGGTGTTGATGGCATCCTCAATGAAATTATAAAATATACAGACAACAAACTTTAACATCATCCTTAGCTCTGGCATCTTTCCCAATATTTGGAACCACGGCCTGATCACCCCAATCCACAAAAGTGGAGACAAATTTGATCCCAATAACTACCGTGGGATATGCATCAACAGCAACCTTGGGAAAATTCTCTGCATTATCATTAACAGCAGACTCGTACATTTTCTCAGTGAAAAGAATGTTCAGAGGAAATGTCAAATTGGCTTTTTACCAAATTACCGTAGGACAGACCACGTATTCACCCTGCACACCCTAATTGACAAACAAACAAACCAAGACAAAGTCTTCTCATGCTTTGTTGATTTCAAAAAAGCCTTTGACCCAATTTGGCATGAGGGCATGCTATACAAATTGATGGAATGTGGTGTTGGGGGAAAAACATACAACATTATAAAATCCATGTACACAAACAACAAGTGTGCGGTTAAAATTGGCAAAAAACACACACATTTCTTTCCACAGGGCTCTTAAAGATCCACCCCTTTTTTTCAATTTTCACCTAAAATGACATACCCAAATCTAACTGCCTGGAATTCAGGCCTTGAAGCATTATATGCATATTCTTGGTACATTTGAAAGGAAACACTTTGACGTTTGTGGAAATGTGAAAGAAATGTAGGAGAATATAACACAATAGATCTGGTAAAAGATAATACAAAGAAAAACCAACCATTCTTTTGCATTTTTTTGTACTATCATCTTTGAAATGCAAGAGAAAGGCCATAATGTATTATTCCAGCCCAGCTGCAATTTAGATTTTGGCCACTAGATGGCAGCAGTGTACGTCCAACGTTTTAGACTGATCCAATGAACCATTGCATTTCTGTTCCAAATTTTGTACAAAACTGCCCAAATGTGCCTCATTTTTTTATTAATAACTTTTCATGCTCAAAACCGTGCACTCTCCTCAAACAATAGTATAGCTAATGTAAATTGCACAGTGCAGTTAGATTAACAAGAATTTAAGCATTCTGCCAATATCAGCTATGTCTTTGTCCTGGGAAATTTTCTTGTTACTTACAACCTCATGCTAATCACATTAGCCTAAATTAGCTCAACCATCCTGTGGATGGGACACCGATCCCAAAGAAGTTAAGCCCCAACCTCTTCAACATATATATCAACAAATTGGCAATGGCATGAGAACAGTCTGCAGCACCCGACCTCACCCTACTAGAATCTGAAGTCAAATGTCTACTGTTTGCTGATGATCTGGTGCTTCTGTCACCAACCGAGGAGGGCCTACAGAAGCACCTAGATATTCTGCACAGATTCTGCCAGACCTGGGCCCTGACAGTAAATCTCAAGTAAGACAAAAATAATGGTGTTCCAAAAAAGGTCCAGTCGCCAGGACCACCAAAACAAATTCCATCTAAACACTGTTGCCCTAGAGCACACAAAAAACAATACATACCTCAGCCTAAACATCAACGCCACAGGTAACTTCCACAAAGCCGTGAACGAGCTGAGAGACAAGGCAAGAAGGGTCCTCTATGTCATCAAAAGGAACATAAAATTTGACATACCAATTAGGATATAGCTAAAAATACTTGAATCAGTTATAGAACCCATTGCCCTTTACGGTTGTGAGGTCTGGGGGCTGCTCACCAACCAAGAATTTACAAAAAGGGACAGACACCAAATTGAGACTCTGCATGCAGACTTCTGCAAAAATATTCCCTGTGCACAACGTAAAACACCAAATACCCGCTAATTATCAAAATCCAAAAAAGAGACGTTAAATTCTACAACCAACTAAAAGGAAGCGATTCCCAAACGTTCCATAACAAACAAACAGACCCCACAGAGCCCCAGGACAGCAACACAATTAGTCCCAACCAAATCATGAGAAAATAAAAAGATAATTACTTGACACATTAGAAAGAATGAAGAAAAAAACAGAACATACTAGAATGCTATTTGGCCCTAAACAGGGAGTTCACAGTGGTAGAATACCTGACCACTGTGACTGACCCAAACTTATGGAAAGCTTTGACTATGTACAGACTCAGTGAGCATAGCTGGCTCTCAAGAGAAGACAGGCTATGTGCACACTGCCCACAAAATGAGGTGGAAACTGAGCTGCACTTCCTAACCTCCTGCCAAATGTATGACCATATTAGAGAGACACATATTTCCCTCAGATTACACAGATCCACAAAGAATTTGAAAACAAACCCAATTTTGATAAACTCCCAAATCGACTGGGTGAAATACCACCATCACAGCAGCAATATTTGTGACCTGTTGCCACAAGAAAAGGGCAACCAGTGAAGAACAAATACAACCCATATTTATGTTTATTTATTTTCCCCATTGTACTTTAACAATTTTCATATTGTTACAACACTGTATATAGACATAGTATGACATTTGAAATGTCTTTATTCTTTTGGAACTTCTGTGAGGGTAATGTTTACTGTTAATTTATTGGTAATGTTTCCCATGCCAATAATGCCCTTGAATTGAATTGAGAGCGAGAGAGATGGATTACAGTTGAAGTCAGAAGTTTACATACACCTTAGCCAAATACATTTTCCTGAAATGTAATCCTAGTAACAATTCCCTGTCTTAGGTCAGTTAGGATCACCACTTTATTTTAAGAATATGAAATGTCAGATTAATAGTAGAGAGAATGATTTATTTCATCACATTCCCAGTGGTAAAGAAGTTTACATACACTCAATTAGTATTTGGTAGCATTGCCTTCAAAATGTTTAACTCGGGTCAAACATTTCGGGTAGCCTTCCACAAGCTTTCCACAATAAGTTGGGAGAATTTTGGCCCATTCCTCCTGACAGAGCTGGTGTAACTGAGTCAGGTTTGTAGGCCTCCTTGCTCGCACACGCTTTTTCAGTTTTGCCCACAAATGTGCTATGGGATTGAGGTCAGGGCTTTGTGATGGCCACTCCAATACCTTGACATTGTTGTCCTTAAGCCATTTTGCCACAACTTTGGAAGTATGCTTGGGGTCATTGCCCATTTGGAAGACCCATTTGCGACCAAGCTTTAACTTCCTGACTGATGTCTTGAGATGTTGCTTCAATATATCCACGTAATTTTCCATCCTCATGATGCCATTTATTTTGTGAAGTGCACCAATCCCTCCTGCAGCAAAGCACTCCCTCAACATGATGCTGCCACCCCCGTGCTTCATGGTTGGGATGGTGTTCTTTGGCTTGCAAGCATCCCCCTTTTTCCTCCAAACATAACGATGGTCATTATGGCCAAACAGTTCTATTTTTGTTTCATCAGACCAGAGGACATTTCTCCAAAAAGTACGATCTTTGTCCCCATGTGCAGTTGCAAACCATAGTCTGGCTTTTTTTATGGCAGTTTTGGAGCAGTGCCTTCTTCCTTGCTTAGCGGCCTTTCAGGTTATGTCGATATAGGACTCGTTTTACTGTGGATATAGTTACATTTTGTGCCTGTTTCCGCCAGCATCTTCACAAGGTCCTTTGCTGTTGTTCTGGGATTGATTTGCACTTTTCGCACCAAAGTATGTTCATCTCTAGTAGACAGAATGCGTCTCCTTCCTGAGCGGTATGACATTTACATAAGTATTCAGACCCTTTACTCAGTACTTTGTTGATGCACCTTTGGCAGCGATTTGTACATACTGTAGGTCACAAATAAAGCTATACCAGAAAAATTGGAGCACAACTCAATAGACCACCTCCAGCGCTGAGACCACCTACCTGTAACTGAAAACAGGGAGAGATGCCAATTGAACAATTCTCTCTTAAAAACGTAGTTAGCTATCTAGCTATATATCTAGCTATAATGGGGCTCCCGAGTGGCGCAGCGGTCTAAGGCACTGCATCTCAGTGCTAGAGGCATAACTACAGACCCTGGTTAGATTCAAGGCTGTATCAAAACTGGCTGGGTTACCTATAGGGCGGCGCATAATTGGTCCAGCGTCAATTGGGTTTGGCCGGGGTAGGCCGTCATTGTAAATAAGAATTTGTTCTTAACTGACTTGCCTAGTTAAATAAAGGTAAAATAAAATGTGATGTAAAATAGCCGAAAGGCTATAAAGTAACATTAAGTGTAAAGCTATCAGTCACTAGTGCTAACATTTACAACAGTAATTAAGTTACGTTATCTTTTTAATGTGTTTTACCTTAGACAATCTGGTACTAAAGTTGCTAGCTAGCACTCCAAGCAGGATATGTTAACTTGTTAGCTGGCTATCAATTAACTGTACTGCTAGTGAAGTTGCTCGCTAGCAAGTTAGCATAATCTAGTGCTAAGTGTTCTAGTCATTGTCTAAATGACAGGTAGAAACACAATCATAACCATAAAGGGGTAACTTGCCCGTGGGAGACACAGATTAACTTGAACATTTTTTACATTTTAGCAAATGTATTAAAAAAACACGTAAGGATTCAGACGGCTCTGGCGGCTCCGGACTGGCGGGCGGCTCTGGCGGCTCAGGACTGGCGGGCGGCTCTGGCAGCTCCGGACTGGCGAGACCCACTGGAGGCCTGGTCCGTTGAGCAGGCACAGGACTGACCAGGATGGAGAGACCCACTGGAGGCCTGGTCCTAGGAGGAGGCACAGGACGAACCAGGATGGGGGACCCACTGGAGGCCTGGTCCGTGGAGGTGGCACAGGAGAGACCAGGATGGGGAGACCCACTGGAGGCCTGGTCCGAGGAGGAGGCACAGGATAAACCGGGCTGTGGGGGAGCACTGGAGTTCTAGTATGGACGCTCTTTACCCACACTCCAGGCTGAATGCCCACTTTGGCCCGGCACGGGCGGAGCGCAGGCATTGGGCGAACTGGGCCCTCCCAGCGCCCTGGAGACACAGTGCGCAGCACCGGCGCAGGATAACCTGGACCGAGGAGGCGCACTGGAGACCAGACGCGCTGAGCTGGCACCATCCTCCCTGGCTCGATGCCTGCACTCGCATGGCACTTGCGGGGGGCTGGCCTATATCGCACCGGGCTATGCACGCGTACTGGGGACATTGTGCGCTTTACCGCATAACACGGTGTCTGACCAGTACTGCGCTGCCTCCTGTAAGCACGGGGAGTTGGCTCAGATCTACCGCCTGACTCCGCCAATCTCCCCGTGTGCCCCCCCCCCCAATTTTAACCCTAACCCTAACCCAATTTTTTGGGGGGGGCTGCCTCTCGTGCCTGTTGCGCTCCCTCTCCTCATACCAGCGCCTCTCAGCTATCGCTGCCTCGATCTCCCACTGCTGGCGGCGATACTCCCCAGCTTGAGCCCATGGTCCCTTTCCGTCCATTAATTCCTCCCATCTCCAGGAATCCTGAACGTTCCTCTCCATCTTCTCCAAAGTCCATGAGTCCTTCTCCTGGTGCCTCTCCTTCCTCCGCTGCTTGGTCCGTTTTTGGTGGGTAATTCTGTAACGGCTGTCGGGAGAGAGAGTAGACCAAGGCGCAGCGGAGTTAGTGTTCATCATGATTTTAATTAACGTAAGAACACTATACAAAACTGAACAAAAACACGACAGCAAAACTGTCCTGTTAGGAAATAATCGAACAGAAACAATTACCCACAAAACCCCAACGGAAAAACAGGCACTTATGTGTGACTCCCAATCAGCAACAACACTCTACAGCTGTGCCTGATTGGAAGCCACATGGCCAAAATCAACGAAACAAACCAACATAGAAAAATGCACATAGAACGCCCACCCAATGTAACACCCTGGCCTAACCATTATAAAGAACAAAAAACCCCTCTCTATGGCCAGGGCGTTACACACTGTCAACTGTGGGACCTTATATAGACAGGTTTGTGCCATTCCAAATCATGTCCAATCAATTGAATTTATGCAAACAATTAAATTGATAGAACCTACAATGTATATGCAATATTAAAGCTGATCTGCCCCCCCACCCATTATAAAAAGTACAAATAACTAAATG
Organism: Salmo trutta; assembly: GCF_901001165.1. Lineage (NCBI taxonomy): Eukaryota > Metazoa > Chordata > Actinopteri > Salmoniformes > Salmonidae > Salmo > Salmo trutta. The sequence continues at coordinate 20,349,986 of NC_042976.1, read as the reverse complement.
TAGCCTATAGATATAAATTGCACAATAATTATACATTTGTGGATTTTTTCTCTTTATTCAAACCGCCCACCACCCACCAGCCCTTCATCCACAGAATATTTCATGATCCTAAACCTGTTGGCCCCACGTATATAACCACGAGGACAGTGGGTTATGAGTCAACCTGCACATCACCATCACACACATACACGTCTGTCTGCTCAATGGCTCTATCAGTGATTATGAAAGATTAACTTGCACTGCAACAAATCTGTCAGCCTCCGCGCCTTGTAACGCCTCATGGTATTAGATTGTGTTGAACAAATTTCTCCTGCAGGGTTGGGTAATAACAAACAAGACCCATGCAATTGATGGAAACGTTTCCTCGAGCGAGAGACTAGAGACGCAGGAATTGCATTATTTATTATCGAGAATGGATTTTTTATTTATAAGTATGAAGGCTCTTCTGAGACGTCAGGTTTCTCTGCATCCCAAATGACACAATATTCCCTGTGTAGTGCACTACTTTTGACCATGGCCCCCTATGCAATACTTGCACTACATAGGGAATAGGGTGCCATTTGGGATGCAGACCTAGTAAGTGTATGTTTGAATGAGGATTTCCCTCAGCTGTAGAGAGTGTCTATATGTACTTGTGGGTGGTTGTTGATTTGGAATATGTTGTTACATTCTGGCTATACAGAATTACAGAATGTTGATATTCATACCACGACTCAGTGGTTTATTTATGAGCAAGCAAGTACACAGGTTGAACATTCATGATTTTCCCTCAGTTTTCTCCTTTGAAAACAATACAAAATATATCTGCAAGCAACAATGAAAGATTATTTTTTTTAAACCTTTATTTAACTAGGCAAGTCAGTTAAGGACAAATTCTTTTTTTCAATGACAGCCTAGGAACAGTGGGTTAACTGCCTTGTTCAGGGGCAGAATGACAGATTTGTACCTTGTCAGCTTGGGGATTCGATCTTGCAAACTTTCAGTTAGTAGTCCAACGCTGTAACCACTAGGCTACGCTGCCTCCCCTTGCTTATGAGCAGACTGACAGAGACATTTGTACGGATCATTATACAGCCTCCCATTGTACATGTAGCAATTGAAAACACTTTATGTGCAAGTTTCAAGTTGACCAAGCAAAGAGAAGTGGAGATATAAGGTGTTAATTGAGGACATTTGTATTTTATTTTTCTCTCTGATCTTTTGACACATTGCTTAGCTTTTCTCAAACCTACTAGCGACAGAGATTAGTAACATACATTCTGAGTTTCGAGTCAATCGGATATACGGTTCATGATAAGAAGATATCTGAAGATTTGATCAAAGATCCAAGATGCCGGAATATCTAATATGGCAGAAGTGATAGGTCCATGTGGCAAATTTGTTCCATATGTTGAGAAACACTCATGTAACAGGTTTTGTGGTTGTACATGTAACTGGGTAGCAGGGCTTACCCTTAGCATTTATTCTAATGCTAAAAAGATGTCTAACAGTTTGAGATTCACAACTGAATTGTATGTTGTTTCCATGTTTTTTTAGCTATCAACAGCTGCTTCTGCATACACCTTCCTACTAGTGCTTTCAAGATTCTCAATCAGTTTCATATTGATAGAATGAAGAAAAGTTGAGTTATTATGGTTATAGAAATTTGCCATTTCATCTTCCATCTTTTGACGTATTGCTTAGCTTTATTTCAAACTTTGTGAACTGAAATGCTGAACATACACACTGAACAAAAATATAAACGCAACATGGAACAATGTCAACGATTTTACTGAGTTACAGTTCATATAAGGAAATCAGTACATTGAAATAAATTCATTAGGCCCTAATTTATGGATTTTACATGACTGGGAATACAGATATGCATCTGTTGGTCACAGATACCTTTAAAAAAAAAAGTAGGGGCGCGGATCAGGAAACCAGTCAGTATCTGGTGTGGCCACCATTTGCCTCATGCAGCGCTTCACATCTCCTTTACATAGAGTTGGTCAGGCTGTTTATTGTGGCATGTGCAATGTTGTCCCAGTCCTCTTCAATGGCTGTGCGAAGTTGCTGGATATTGGCGGGAACTAAAACACGCTGTCGTACAAGTCGATGCAGAGCATCCAAAACATGCTCAATGGGTGACATGTCTGGTGAGTATACAGGCCATGGAAGAACTGGGACATTTTCAGTTTCAAGGAATTGTGTACAGGTCGTTGCGACATGGGGCCGTGTATTATCATTCTGAAACATGAGGTGATGGTGGCGGATGAATGGTACGACAATGGGCCTCAGGATCTCATCACTGTATCTCTGTGCATTCAAATTGCCATCGATAAAATACAATTGTGTTTGTTGTCCTTAGCTTATGCCTGTCCATACCATACCGCCACCTTGGGGCACTCTGCTCACAACGTTGACATCAGCAAAACGCTCGCACACTACCCGGTTGAAACCAGAATTGATTATTGAAGAGCACACCTCCAGCGTGGCAGTGGCCATCGAAGGTGAGCATTTGCCCACTGAAGTCAGTTACGAAGCCAAACTGCAGTTAGGCTACTATATAGAAATAAAAATGTTTTACCTGCATGTGACTCTGAAGGAGGATTTGATGAAATTATGCTCCTTTCCCAGCATCTGTCAATTACAAGTTGCGCCATGTACAATTTGACAACTGATAATATTGTCACTCATCAGATTACACGTTTTTTTTTCACGCATATCAACTTGGATAGAGTCAAGGATATGTTTTGCAATATTCTAAAGGCCTACCGCAACACGTAGCATTTTTTTGTTTCCCTTACAATAAATGTAATCAGTAATATAATAACAATACATGAAACAGTCCCATAACAGCTTATTTTTATAAAGTAAAACATACATGTACATATTACCTCAATTGCCTCGACACCGCTGCCCCGGCACATTGACTCTGTACTGATACCCCCTGTATATAGCCCCGCTATTGTTATTTACTGCTGCTCTTTAATTATTTGTTATTCTTATCGCTTACTTTTGGGGGGGGGGGGGGGGGGGGGGTTGTTGGTATTTTCTTAAAACTGCATTCTTGGTTAAGGGCTTGTAAGTAAGCATTTCACTGTTAGGTCTACACCTGTTGTATTTAGCGCATATGACAAATACAATTCAATTTGATTTGATTTGATTTGAAAAGAGAATGGTATCAACCCATAAGGCGCATGGTGTAACGGCCGTCGTCAGAATTAGACCAAGGTGCAGCAGAGGATGTGTTCATCATTAGAATTTTTATTCAAAAAACAAGAGAACACTACAAAAATGAACAAAAACGACAGCAAACAGTCCTGTTAGGAAAATACTCAAAACAGAAACAATTACCCACAAAATCCAAAGGAAAAACATGCTCCTTATGTGTGACTCCCAATCAGCAACAACGAACTTCAGCTGTGCCTGATTGGGAGCCACACACGGCCCAAAACAAAGAAATACAAAAACATAGAAAAAGGAACATAGAACGCCCACCCAATGTAATACCCTGGCCTAACCAAAATAAAGAACAAAAAACCCCTCTCTATGGCCAGGGCGTTACACATGGTCAAATTATTAACATGAGCACCAACGCTGATAAATAGGCATAACACAAGCTCAAAATTACACTATTGTTTTTCTAAATTTAATCAACTACTTCACCCTCTTTTTTGTTCAGTTTGTTTTTAATTTAAATTAAATTGTGAAGGTGCATAATTATTGCCCATTCATCCATATGTCATTCATTCAGTGAGGAAAAAGGGACGTATTAGCGGCTGACTGTGTACCAACGTCCTACTGCGAATTGTCTTGGCGGATTAAGTTGGGAATAGGTGTGATAAAAACAGGTAAATAGGCTCTAAATATATTTTCTGTTTGTGATAAAAAAAATCGGACAAATTAGCAATGTAAAATACATACAATTAAGGCCAGTCACGGAAGGAGCAGAACATTGATTTTTTGGGGGCAGATTCGTCTTATTTACAAAATCAAACGTCAGTGGCCATTGGCCTATGGCGGTGCTAGTGTTAAGGAACTCATACACTTCTGTAAGCATCACTGATGATACAAAAATGTTGAGGTGTGAAGACTGAATGTGTGGCTTAGTAGGGGCGTGGCTTTCAAAAAGTTATTTTTGGTCACTTGTGAGTGTAAATGTAATTCTGATTCATCTGTTCTGTTGTATTCTCATCACACATTAAGGTTGAGCACTGACACTTCGGTAGTTTTAATGAGGCGTTTTGCAAGTGGTTATGCATATCCCAATGTCAGGATAGTTACCACTTTGTGATAATGTTGAAATAATAATGTTATTAAAAGTATACTGAAAAATTGAATTTGCAGTGTACAAACTTAACATGAAACACAGGAATTACATTTACTCTCACGGGTGGCCAAAAATAACAGTATTAAAGCCACACCCCAATAGGCCACGCCTATTTAATGGATCACATTAAAAAATAAAGTAAATAAAATTCCAAACGCTGGTTAAATTAACCAATATTTGGGTAATCTTGTTATTTTCAGGAGACGTGGCCTATTGGGGGAGTAGCTTTCAGGTAGTTGTTTTTGGTCACCCGTGAGAGCAAAAGTAATTTGTGTTCATCATGTGAAGTTTGTACACCTCAACTTAACAGTTTTATTCAATATTTTATAACATTACATATTTTAATATACATTATTGAAATATAACCGTTGTAACTATCTCAACATTGGAATAGGCACTTGAGGAACTCAAACTCTTGTGTAAGCCTCATTAAAGCTACAAAAGTGTCAATGCTCTCAACCTTATCAGTTCTGTTGTATTGTCCTCACATGGACAATACATCGAAACTGATGAACCAGAATGACATTTACTCTCACTGGTGGCCGGAGGAAGTTTAGTCCTGGGTTATTAATCACAGCGACGACTCCTCCCCCTGTAACCTGCTATGGGGCTCACCGCCCTCCACACCTCAATACAAACAGCAGGGCTTGACTCAGACATACAGTAGGTGCTGGGCCAAAATAAGTGCACTGCTGCTGCACTGGGCCAAGTCTGTGTGTGCACGTCCATCACAGAACAAAGGGGGCTCTTGTTCAGTCATGGATCTACTAGGCCCCCTCTTGCTACTTTTAAATGCAATGTATCTGACTGCAGTACACAGCCCTCTTCTGCTCCTTCCTGTGATTACAGCTGTGGTCTCGGTACAGCACCATGCACTATTATGCACGTTACTATTCCCCAGGTTGTTGCTGTAAATTAGAATGTGTTCTCAGTCAACTTACCTGTTAAAATACATTTTTCTTTAAAATATGCAACTATGACTAGATATCTTATCACAAAAAATGCAAGCATAATCATCAACTCCTAGGGCTAAGCACATCACTGTAAAAAGACAATTGTCATTCATCCATTCTTTCATTCATTAATCCATTAATCCATGAATTCTGAAGTAGATGGTGACGTTTAGCAGCGTTCCTTGCTATGGTGGTGGTCATTGATAGTCCTCAGAGAAACTGAAACTGTATCCCACATTTTTAATACATGGAAATGTTCCCATCATCCGGGGTTATATTTGCATGGCTGATGTGTTTTCTAATGGCTTTCTCTGGTCCCTTGGAGCAGCTGTGGAAGCCAATAAATCCATTCAACCCAGTCACTGATGTCACAAAGAGAACACACACACACAGACAGACACAGACACAGACACAGACACACACACACACACACACACACACACACACACACACACACACACACACACACACACACACACACACACACACACACACACACACACACACACACACACACAGCTTAGACTAGAGGTATGACTGAGGCTGGCTGCAGTATGTGGGTCATGTTTTAGTCTCGGCTGTGTGCGCCCGCACGCGTGTGTGTGTGTGTGTGTGTGTGTGTGTGTGTGTGTGTGTGTGCGCACTCATATGTGTGTGTAATGTGTAGGACCCACCCGATCTTCCCCATAAAGGATTCATGGAATCCAAAGCATTTTTTTTTGCCTTTACAGGCCCCAATTACTCTGCATCACCCCTCAGGGAGTGTCCATAAAACCCGCCCTGACATTTTACACAAAGCCAATTTGTCTCCCATGTTAAAAGCAGTGCAGGGTATCATTATCGCAAAGGACCTGGTGTTCTCAGTAGGCTAATCATACACACTTAATAGTGCAAGTGGATAGCATCACTCTCGTTATTATATTGGAGTATCGTTGGACAAAAAAAGGAAGGAATAATCTCATATCATCAGCCAATCTAAGCAGAGACCGTCAGGCAGGCAGTATGAGGAAAGAGACAGAACTGAATGGGACAGTTCTCAGGTTTATTAAATGACTGTGAGTTTACTGTTTACTGTGAGCTTCATCAATAAGCACATACTACAGTTTTAAAAGGGGAACTGTACCCGCCTATTATTTTGGCTTGCTCCTCAAGAAATTCTGGCGGACATGACAGAAGCCAAATGTGAGTTGGCTTGGGGGTGTGGTTTAATGTGAGTGTTTCTTGTAGAGAATGACCGATAATCGGCCAAGTCGATACATCGGGCCGATACATCGGTTATTGGCCCTTCTCTATCAGCTTTGCCGATAGTCCCGCTACATAACAAAACTGCTGCTATGCCAGCCACCCCTCACCGTCAGAGCCACGAGCACTGCCCAATGCCGAGGAATGTCTAGCTGGGAAAATCAGCAGCAGCAGCAAGCAGCAAGCTAGCTCGTTCTCCAACAGAAAGGTGTGGTAATGAGAAATGGATGAATTGACACAGTGACTAAAATGTTATTCCTGTTTCTTTAATTCACTAATAATAAGGCTTGTGTCTATGTGCCAGGATATGCATGAAATTAGCAAGCTAGCTAGATAGCTAAGCAGATGGCTATGTGACCTGTTAGCAAAGATTACGATAACTAAGCCTTTTTATCTGTGGTGCTAGCTAGCTATATTAGCTACTATGCTACCTAGCTAGCTAGATAAACATGCTGCTAAGATATCAGATAGGAGCTAATTGTCACATCCTGGCCAGTATAAGGGTTAATTAGTATTGTAGTTTGGTCAGGACGTGGCAGAGGGTATTTGTTTTATGTGGTTCAGGGTGGTGTGTTTGTTAAAAGGGTGTTTGAATAAGTATTCCGGGGTTTTTGGGCACTGTTTGGTTTTCATGTATTTCTATGTTGAGTCTAGTGTGTGTGGTTCTATGTTGAGTTAATTGGGGTTGGACTTCCAATTGAAGGCAGCTGTTTGGTGTTGCCTTTGATTGGAAGTCCTATATTAGTTGGGTGTGTTTGTCTTGTATTTTGGGTGGGAGATTGTTCTGTGTTTAGCCTTGTGCCTTACCAGACTGTTTTTGTTGATCGTTCATTCTTTGTTATTTTGGTGTTCATTTTGTATTTATTAAAAGCAAGATGAGCATACACATACCTGCTGCGTTTTGGTCCTCCTTCACCGACGACAACCGTGACAGAATCTCCCACCAAACCAGGACCAAGCAGCAGAGGAACGAGGAGGAAGGATGGACGTGGGCAGAGCTAAGGAGGAGCGTTTCCAGGGCGATGGAGGAGTTTAGGGAGACCGAGAGGCACCCCCAATAATTTTTTAGGTGGGGGCACAAGGGCTGTTTGACGGGGCAGGAGCTGCCCGCCAGTCAACAGTCACCAGAGCTGCCCGCCAGTCAACAGTCGTCGGAGCTGCCCGCCAGTCAACAGTCGTCGGAGCTGCCCGCCAGTCAACAGTCGTCGGAGCTGCCCGCCAGTCAACAGTCGTCAGAGCTGCCCGCCAGTCAACAGTCGTCAGAGCTGCCCGTCAGTCAACAGTCGCTGGAGTGGCCAGACTGCGCTGAACTGCCGGAGTGGCCAGACTGCGCTGAACTGCCGGAGTGGCCAGACTGCGCTGAACTGCCGGAGTGGCCAGACTGCGCTGAACTGCCGGAGTGGCCAGACTGCGCTGAACTGCCGGAGTGGCCAGACTGCGCTGAACTGCCGGAGTGGCCAGACTGCCCGGAACTGCCGGAGTGACCAGACTGCCCGGAACTGCCGGAGTGGCCAGACTGCCCGGAACTGCCGGAGTGGCCAGACTGCCCTGAACTGCCGGAGTGGCCAGACTGCCCCGAACTGCCGGAGTGGCCAGACTGCCCCGAACTGCCGGACTGCCCAGACTGCCCCGAACTGCCGGACTGCCCAGACTGCCCCGAGCTGGCAGACTGCCCAGCCTGTCCCGAGCTGGCAGACTGCCCAGCCTGTCCCGAGCTGGCAGACTGCCCAGCCTGTCCCGAGCTGGCAGACTGCCCAGACTGTCCCGAGCTGCCAGACTGCCCCGAGCTGCCAGACTGCACCGAGCTGCCAGACTGCCCCGAGCTGCCAGACTGGCCAGACTGCCCCGAGCTGCCAGACTGGCCAGACTGCCCCGAGCTGCCAGACTGCCCCGAGCTGCCAGACTGGCCAGACTGCCCCGAACTGCCAGAGTGGCCCGACTGCCCGGAACGGCCAGAACCGGAGCCACCTCCTGATATAGGTGGGTTGGGGAGGGGGGGTGTAGCACAGTGCCGTCGTTGACGGCAGCCAACCTCCCTTCCCTCCCTTTTAGTAGAAGGGAAATTTGTTTTGTTGTTTGGGGTTGTTGTTTTTTTGTTTTTAAGGTGCTTCCGGGGTTAGCACCTTTAAGGGGGGGGGGGGGTACTGTCACGTCCTGGCCAGTATAAGGGTTAATTAGTATTGTAGTTTGGTCAGGACGTGGCAGAGGGTATTTGTTTTATGTGGTTCAGGGTGGTATGTTTGTTAAAAGGGTGTTTGAATAAGTATTCCGGGGTTTTTGGGCACTGTTTGGTTTTCATGTATTTCTATGTTGAGTCTAGTGTGTGTGGTTCTATGTTGAGTTAATTGGGGTTGGACTTCCAATTGAAGGCAGCTGTTTGGTGTTGCCTTTGATTGGAAGTCCTATATTAGTTGGGTGTGTTTGTCTTGTATTTTGTGGGAGATTGTTCTGTGTTTAGCCTTGTGCCTTACCAGACTGTTTTTTGTCGATCGTAATTCTGTTTGTTATTTTGGGTGTTCATTTTGTATTTATTAAAAAGTCAAGATGAGCCTGCACATACCTGCTGCGTTTTGGTCCTCCTTCACCGACGACAACTGTGACACTAATAGCCAATGTAGCTAGCTAACGTTAACTGATTACCATTTTGAACAGCACCATTTTTGGCAACTAGCCATCTGACTTGCAGTGAAACATTAGGTATTTACTGGTGTGCTGATCTGACCAGCCGCAATCGTATCCGTACATTGACAGTTGATAAAAGTAAAAACAGTGAAACATTTAACAAGATATCCTTTTTAGATAAAACAATACTAAATATGTTCACATTACCAAATAATTGATTAAACACACTGTTTTGCAATGAAGGTCTAAAGTAGCCTCAACAGCACTCTCTAGGGTAGCACCATGGTTTTACTAATTTATTGGCACTAGGGCCCGCAGGTGTAACTGATAAACTGCTTATTGACTGTACACTGTACTGCATGATTGTAGCGGGTTTACTAATGCATTAGTTCTATTAGCTATGTTGACTATGAAATTACTTTAGCTAATATGGTGACAATGATGTAGGCTGTGTGTGTAGTGGTTATGATATGGTTTGGCTTGGAATTTGTTTTTTGCCTGGTCACATACAGCTGATGTGTTGTGCATTGAAGTCCACAAGCAAAGGTAAAAGGTGAGAAGAGGAGAGCGCGTAGATGAGTGAAGGAATACAGCGTGGCTGCTATGAAAGTGAACTGTGTTTACATGTGATCAGGGGTGTATTCATTCCATCAATTCTGTTGAAAAACTTTTTCTTAAACGGAAGCAAACGGAATGATACAGGAATAAACATACCTGAATTTGTCCAATAGAAACTCTCGTTTGCAACTGTTGGACTAATGATTACACCCTAGATCAGCTAGATGCAGGCAAAAGTGTGCAAGGTCTGTCCATGTGTCATTGTCTGTCACCTCAAAAAATTTCTCACGACCTGTGTGCACCAACGTTGTAAACTTTCATTCATAAGCTAGGTTGTAGCAACCTCATGATGGGTATAGGGATGATTCTAGTATCATGTAGTAGCCTAAACCTATCGATGTTACATATAACTGGGTGAATGGAATATGTATGACAGTCATCCAACATGCTGTAATACAAAAATTGAAATCTTAAACGCCACCGACAGCCACTGTTCCATACATGTGTGACATGCTGGAGTGAATGCTTCTAAGCAAATGTTGTTCATCAGTAGGCTAATAGAAGTCCCAAATGGAAGGTAAACAGATTGTCATCTGTAGCACCATAGACTCTACTGTCAAAACAAGCTCAGTAACTCAATGCATGCACACACTCCTATTGAATATGCATTCACTTGTATTGCGAATAGGCCTATGCCATCTTAATTTACCATTCAAAAATAATTATTACCATTATATTGTTATGTAGTTAGATTGTTAAACACAAAGTCACAATTATTGTTTGATTTTCAAATTGAGTTATTAATTCATACATGGCTGTCACTGGGAAAGTTTGTCCTCAACATTTTAAAATGTAACGATATTATATCACCTTAAAATATTGTCCGTTGGCCTCCTTGAGACCCATAATCGGCATCGGCCCTAAAAAAAAATCCATATCAGTTGTTTTCTAGTTTCTTGGGTGTGTCCTTGCCACCACCAAGACACACCCATCTGTCAGAACCTTGCCCGCAGCTATTTCCCCCCATTCAATAACAACAAACAAACCTCCTGCAGGTTGAGTTCAATAACTACATGGAGATTTACGGTGAGATGTGAGATGCCACATACACACATAATCACTGTTCTATTACCAATGGCAGTTTGGATAGTTCATATCTGACACAAATCAAATCAAACTTTATTTGTCACATGCGCCGAATACAACAACTGTAGACCTTACCGTGAAATGCTTACCGTAATTTCCGGACTATAAGCCGCAACTTTTTTCCCACGCTTTGAACCTCGCGGCTTAAACAATGACGCGGCTAATATATGGATTTTTCCCGCTTTCTTTTCTAAAAAAAAACTCATTCTGTGACGTGCTCAGTTTTTTGGCGGCATGAAGCTTACATTAGACCAATGAAATTGCCGAACGGGTTAAGGTCAAACAACTTTTTTGTTTACTGTTTAGATTAAATCGAGCGCGCTCAAACTTCCCATCATTCTGATTATGGTAGTCATTTTGTCACCCTGATTCCTGGGGGCACAACAAAGTATTTGCAGCCACTCGACATCAGTGTAAATCGTGCATTTAAAGTGGCGCTCCGTGTTCAGTGGGAGGCTTGGATGACAAGTGGGGAGAAATCCTTCACTAAAACGGGCCGCATGCGAAGAGCAACTTATGGTCAAGTCTGCCAGTGGGTCCTGACAGCGTGGAGCATTGTCAAAAAATCCACTATCATCAACGGGTTTCGAAAGGCTGGACTGCTGCGTGTTGAAGAGGGCTCAGCGGGGGATTTGCCTCCGGATGAAAGTGACGAGAGCGACAATGAAAACGATCCAATATCGGATGAAGCAATTCTGAGGCTATTCAACTCCGAGTGGGTTCAGTGGTTTCAGTGCACAGGAGGAGGAAGATAGTGACCAATGACTTTCTTGGTAGGCTATTGTTTACTGCAAATTTTTTATTTTTTGTTACAAGCCGTGTTTCGTTAAAGCCTGTGTAAAGTTCATTTGTTTCAATGTACCGGTAGGCACCTGCGGCTTATTTATGTTCAAAATTATATATATTTTTTAATTCAGTGGGTGCGGTTTATATTCAGGTGCGCTTAATAGTCTGGAAATTACAGTACTTACAAGCCCTAACCAACAGTGCAGTTCAAGAAGAGTTTAAGGAAATATTCACCAGATAAACAAAAGTAAAGCATTTAATAAAAAAATTATTAAAAGTAACACAATAACATAACAATAACAAGGCTATATACAGGGGGTACCGGTACCGAGTCAGTGCGCGGGGGCACAGGTTAGTTGAGGTAATTTGTACATGTAGGTAGGGGGGAAGTGACTATGTAAGGATAATAAACAGCAAGTAGCAGCAGTGCACAAAACAAATGGAGGGGGGGGTCAATGTAATAGTCCGGTGGCTATTTGATTAATTGTTCAGCAGTCTTATGGCTTGGGGGTAGAAATTGTTAAGGAGCCTTTTGGTCCTAGACTTGGCGCTCAGGTACCGCTTGCCATGCGGTAGCAGAGGAAACAGTCTATAACTTGGGTGACTGGAGTCTCTGACAATTTTATGGGCTTTCCTCTGACACGCCTATTATATAGGTCCTGGATGGAAGGAAGCTTGGCCCCAGTGATGTACTGGGCCGTACACACTACCCTCTGTAGCGCCTTACGGTCAGATGCCAAGCATTTACCTTACCAGGCGGTGATACAACCGGTCAGATGCTCTCGATGGTGCAGCTGTAGAAATATTTGACGATCTGGGGACCCATGGCAAATATTTTCATTCTCCTGAGGGGAAAAGGTTTTGTCGTGGCCTCTTAACAACTGTCCTGGTGTGTTTGGACCATGATAGTTCATTGGTGATGTGGACACCAAGGAACTTGAAACTCTCGACCCACTCCACTACAGCCCCGTTGATATTAATGGGGGCCAGTTCGGCCCGCCTTTTCTTGTAGTCCACGATCAGCTCCTTTGTCTTGCTCAATTGAGGGAGAGGTTGTTGTCCTGGCACCACACTGCCAGTTCTCTGACCTCCTCCCTATTGGCTGTCTCATTGTTGTCTGTGATCAGGCCTTCCACTGTTGTGTCGTCAGCAAACTTAATGATAGTGTTGGAGTCATGTTTGGCCACACAGTCGTGGGTGAACAAAGAGTACAGGAGGGGACTAAGTACACACCCCTGAGGGGCCCCATTGTTGAGGATCAGCATGCCAGACGCGTTGTTGCCTACCCTTACCACCTGGGGGCTGCCCATCAGGAAGTCCAGGATCCAGTTGCAGAGCGAGGTGTTTAGTCCCAGGGTCCTTATCTTAGTGATAAGCTTCGTGGGCACTATGGTGTTGAACGCTGAGCTGTCGTCAATGAACAGCATTTTCACATAGGTGTTCCTTTTGTCCAGGTGGGAAAGGGCAGTGTGGAGGGCGATTGAAATTGTGTCATCTGTGGATCTGTTGAGGCGGTATGGGTCTAGGGTATCCGGGAGGATGCTGTTGATGTGAGCCATGACCAACCTTTCAAAGCACTTCATGGCTATGGGCGTGAGCGCTACGGTGCGGTAATAATTTAGGCAGGTTACCTTCACTTCCTTGGGCACAGGGACTATGGTGGTCTGCTTGAAACATGTAGGTATTACAGACACAGTCAGGGAGAGGTTGAAAATGTCAGTGAAGACACTTGCCAGTTGGTCCACGCATGCTTTGAGTACACGTCCTGATAATCCATCTGGCTCTGCGGCTTTGTGAATGTGGACCTGTTTAAAGGTTTCATGACGTTGCCCTCTTTGGGTTTTCTATGCACCATCCCCCTACCTCTGTCTCCCACACCCAGGCTCTGTGAGGGCGGTCGTAAATTCCTAAGAGAATATCCTGCCTCATGGCCACAGTATGGAGACAGAGGGGGTTTCATAGACCAAACAAAGGAAGAATTCTTCTACCTCACAGAACTTGACAACCGAACAACATTTATGTTCTGGAGAATGTATAAAAGATCGGTGAAGAATCCAGCTATGAACTGGTCCGTTTGGTACAATTTTGTGAAACTCATGAGAGACAATACAGCCACATTACCATGGCGCTGTTTACATAATAGCCTCAGTTGTGAGACTTACATCTAATGGTTGTATAAAATGAATGAATAAGGATAAAGCTATTTGGGATATGTTTGGATGCTTGTAATGATGTTAATGTGAGAGAATTGTATTTCTGTTTAAAGTTTCACTAAGTCATCGGCACGCCCCCATGAACAGACGGGACCTGGCGTCATGAGACAGCCTTTTTCTGTTATTCCGAATATAACCCCCACCCTATCACCAGACCGAGCTTACCTCCATTACGAGTTGGCTAAAGGTTTGACCATGCATTCCTCTTTCTGAACTTTAACCATACCACGTGGTTAAACTCTTAAACTATCGATACCGACAGAATAAGAACAAGTCTTTGATATTAATTACTAGTCTGCAGCTAGGAATTCGGTATCATTGAACGCGAAGACCGACAAAACCGCCATTCTATAACGACATGAATGAATGTCACTCTGAACTATCCATCCTAACCACGAGAGAGAGAGAGAGAGAGAGAGAGAGAGAGAGAGAGAGAGCTCGGACAAACTCTCGAACAGAAACAAACTTTTCAACAAAGATCCCGATGACACACTGAGCGTAAATATATATATTGATTGCAATTATTCCCGAATGAGTGAGCGTTCATGTGCAAAGGATTAGCATTTCAATTGTTATTATTATCAACTCTGTAGTGTCTTCTCAGCCTCCCCCACTCCCCTTTTGTCTAACAAGCCGCCATGCCGGTTTAGCCCACTAGGGCACATTCCTCTATCATTTCTTGTAACGATATCTACTGTTTGTTATGCATTTCTGTGAATTACTTAGTTAGTAAATAAATGATTTTAAGACAATTGATGTATGGATGACTCATAGTGAAGACTGGGTGTGTGCAGATAACTAACGATTTACGACGTTTAGAATGAGACTGACGTGAGGTAACTAATACGTCATTAATCAGAAGACTAATAGATCAGATATTATAATATCTGAAAGTTATATTAGGAAAATTATAACTTTGTAATCTGAATATTTTCCGTGGTGCCCCGACTTCCTAGTTAATTACAGTTACACGATTAATCAGTTTAATCGCGTAATAATAATTAGAGAGAGTTATTTGATAAATATGTCTTCAGTTTTAATGATGCCAAAGACACGACAAAGGTCTTGCTCACATCGGCTACCGAGAGCGTTATCACACGGTCATCCAGAACATCAGAGCCTGTGTAGTAGGATTCAATCTTAATCCTATATTGACGCTTTGCTTGTTTGATGGTTCGTCTGAGGGCATAGTGGAATTTCTTATAAGCTTCCGGGTTAGTGTCCTGCTCCTTGCCTGTAATCCATGGCTTCTGGTTGGGATGTGTACGTACGGTCACTGTAGGGACGACCTTGTCGATGCACTTATTGATGAAGCCAATGACTGAGGTGGTATACTCCTCAATGCCATTGGATGAATCCCGGAACATATTCCAGTCTTTGCTAGCAAAACAGTCCTGTAGTGTAGCATCCGCGTCATCTGACCACTTCCATATTGAGCAAGTCACTGGTACTTCCTGCTTTAGGTTTTGCTTGTAAGCAGGAATCAGGAGGATAGAATTATGGTAAGATTTGCCAAATGGAGGGCGAGGGAGAGCTTTGTATGAATCTCTGTGTGTGGAGTAAAGGTGGTCTAGAGTTTATTTTCCTCTGGTTTCACATGTGACATGCTGGTAAAAATTTGGTAAAACTGATTTAACCTCACTAGGGTAGGGGGCAACATTCGGAATTTTGGATGAAAAGCGTGCCCAAAGTAAACTGCCTGCTACTCATGTCCAGAAGCTAGGATATGCATATAATTGGTAGATTTGGATAGATAACACTCTAAGGTTTCCACAACTGTTAAAATAATGTCTTTGAGTATAACAGAACTGATATGGCAGGTGAAAACCTGAAGAAAATCCATCCAGGAAATGCTTTTATTTTGAAATGGCTGTTTTTCCATTGAAAGCCTATCCACCATACAAAGACTTATGACCCAGTTCACAATCTCTATGGCTTCCACTACATGTGGCCAGTCTTTAGGCATTGTGAGGGAGAAACTGCACTTGAGGGAGAATGAGGGAGAAACTGCACTTTCAATGAGAGGACAGTGGAAATTTCCAGACATGAGTCCAGCGCGTGACACGGGAGCGTGCCTTTCTTGTTTTTCCTTTTCTATTGACAAAGTTATTGTCCGGTTGAAATATGATCGATTATTTATGATAGAAACAACCTGAGTATTGATTATAAACATTGTTTGACATATTTCTACGAATTCTTATGGTACTTTTTAGATTTTTTGTCTGTCTGTTGTGAACGCGCTTTGTTCCATTGGATTACTGAACAAATCGCACTAACAAAACTGAGGTTTTTGGACATAAAGAGGGACATTATCGAACAAAACAAACATTTATTGTGTAACATGGAGTCTTCGGAGTGCAACCATATGAAGATCATCAAAGGTAAGTGATAAATCTTATCGCTATTTCTGACTTTTGTTACTCCTCTTCTTGGCTGCTAACTGTTTGTAATGATTTGTCTGCTGGGCGATGTTCTCAGATAATCGCATGGTTTGCTTTCGCCGTAAAGCCTTTTTGAAATCTGACACAGTGGTTGGATTAACAAGAAGTTTATCTTTAAGCTGGTGTATAACATTTGTATCTTTTATGTATGTTTATTATGAGAATTTCTGTTTTGTTGAGTTTCACGCTCTGCAATTTCACCAGATGTTTTTTGAGACAGTGGATTACTGAACAAAACACGCTAACAAATTGGAGTTTTTTGGATATAAAGAGGGACTTGATCGAACAAAACAAACATTTATTGGGTAACTGGGAGTTTTGTGAGTGTAACCATATGAAGATCATCAAAGGTAAGTGATTAATTTTATCGCTATTTCTAACTTTTGTTACTTGTCTACTTGGCTGGTTACTGTTTGTAATGATTTGTCTGCTGTTTGTAATGAGTATTTCTGTCTTTGAATTTGGTGTGTTAATGCGAGTGCAGCGAAATGCTTGTGCTTCTACTTCCGACCATGCAGTAATATCTAACAAGTAATCTAACAATTTCACATCAACTACCTTATACACAGAAGTGTAAAGGAATGAATAAGAATATGTACCGGAAACTATATGGATGAGCGATGGCCGAACGGCATAGGCAAGATGCAGTAGATGGCATAGAGTACAGTAGGGTAACGGGATTGGGTAACGGGATTGATTTGACAACATCCAGTGAAATTGCAGGGCGCCCAATTCAAAAACAGAAATACTCATAATAAAATTCACAAAACATGCATGTGTAATACATCAAAATAAAGCTTAACTTGTTGTTAATCCAGCCGCCATGTCAGATTTCAAAAAGGCTTTACGGCGAAAGCAAACCATGCGATTATCTGAGGACAGCACCCCACATACAAACACATACAAATCATATATCAACCAGCCAGGTGCGACACAAAAGTCAGAAATAACGATATAATTCATGCCTTAGCTTTGAAGATCTTCTTCTGTTGGCACTCCAAAATGTCCCAGAAACATCACAAATGGTGCTTTTGTTCGATAAATTCCTTCTTTATATCCCCAAAATGTCAATTTATTTGGCGCGTTTGATTCAGAAATACACCGGTACCAACAACGTTCCTAATCCAAACGTAGGTATCCTAAAACGTAAATAATCGATACAATTTAAGACGGCATATACTGTGCTCAATACCGGATGAAAACAAAGTGAAGCGCGTTCCAGGTCGTGCGCACCAAAGACTTGAGTCCCTTTGAGTGACACATGGTAAGGAAAGGAACACTTCTTAATTTCTCATAAGAAAAACATCAACCAATTTTTAAAGACTGTTGACATCTAGTGGAAGCCATAGGAACTGCAAGCATGTTCCTATTAAAAAGGGCTTACCATAGAAACCTAATGGAAAACAAATTGAGCTCAAAAATCTTTTTCCCTGGATGGATTGTGCTCGGGGTTTCACCTGCCGAATCAGTTCTGTTATACTCACAGACATTATTCAAACAGTTTTAGAAACTTCAGAGTGTTTTCTATCCAAATATACTAATACTATGCGTATCCTAGCTTCTGGGCCTGAGTAGCAGGCAGTTTACTTTGGACACGCTTTTCATCCGGACGTGAAAATACTGCCCCCTAGCCCAAAGTGGATATACATATGAGATGAGTAATGTAGGGTATGTAAACATTATATAAAGTGGCATTGTTTAAAGTGACTAGTGATACATTTATTACATCCAATTTTTTATTATTAAAGTGGCTAGAGATTTGATGCAGTATGTTAGCAGCAGCCACTCAATGTTAGTGATGGCTATTTAACAGTCTGATGTCCTTGAGATAGAAGCTGTTTTTCAGTCTCTCAGTCCCAGCTTTGATGCACCTGTACTGACCTTGCCTTCTGGATGATAGTGGGTTGAACAAGCAGTAGCTTGGGTGGTTGTTGTCCGACACAACAGTAGTAGGCTTGATCACCAACAACGACGAGACATCCAATAGGTAGGTGGTGAGGGCACTCGGAGTGTGGTGTCAGGAAAACAACCTCTCACTCAACGTCAACAAAACAAAGGAGATGATCGTGGACTCAGGAAACAGCAGAGGAAGCGGAGAAGGTGGAAAGTTTTAAGTTCCTCTGCGTACACATCACGGACAAACATGGAATGGTCAACCCACACAGAGAGTGTGGTGAAGAAATTTGGCTTGTCACCTAAAACCCCCACAAACTTTTACAGATGCACAATTGAGAGCATCCTGTCGGGCTGTATCACCACCTGGTATGGCAATTTCACCGCCCACAACAGCAGTGCTCTCCAAAGGGTGGTGCGGTCTGCACAATGCATCACCAGGGGCAAACTACCTGCAAGAAGGTGAGGTCAGTACAGGTGCAACAAAGCTGGGACTGAGAGAAAAATAGCTTCTATCTCAAGGCCATCTGTTTAACAGCTGTCAATGACAGAGAGGCTGCTGCCTACATACAGACTTGAAATCATTGGCCACTTTAATAAATAGATCACTAGTCACTTTAATAATGCCACTTTAATATTGTTTACATATCTTGCATTACTCATCTCATATGTTTATACTGTATTTTTAAACCATCTATTGCATTTTGCCTCTGCCGCTCGGTCATCCCTCATCCATATATTTATATATTCTTATTCCATCCCTTACTTAGATTTGTGTGTATTAGGTAGTTGTTGTGGAGTTGTTAGATTACTTGTTAGATATTACTGCACTGTCGGAACTAGAAGCACAAGCATTTTGCTGCATTCAAAATAAAATCTGCTAACCATGTGTATGTGACCAATAACATTTGATTTGATTTGACTTACCCCACCAGACATGCCACGAGGGGTCTTTCACAGTCCTCAGGTGCAGAACAAATTCAAGGAAATACAGTATTATACAGAGTCATGAGTGCATGGAACTCCCTTACGTCTTATATAACTTAAAGTGAACAGCAAACTTGGTTTCAAAAAACAAATAAAGCAACACCTCACTGCATTACGCCTCTCCTCTATGTGACCTACTTGTTGTGTGTACAGTATGTACTGACATATATGTGTAACTGATTGATGCACACACACACACACACACAATACATGTTAATGTTTTAAAATGTATGTACACTGAACAAAAATATAAATGCAACAATTTCAAAGATTTTACTGAGTTACATTTCATTTAAGGAAATCAGTCAATTTAACTTCTATGGGCTAGGTGGGACGCTAGGTGGGACGCTAGCTGTGTCCCGCTACACCATTTTAAAGATACACTTTTCATTGATGTAACGACATTGTCCGATTTCAAAAAGGCTTTACAGCGAAAACATTAGATTATGTTAGGAGAGTACATAGACAAAAATAATCACACAGCCATTTTCCAAGCAAGGACATGTGTCAATAAAACCCAAAACACAGCTAAATGAAGCACTCACCTTTGATGATCTTCATCAGATGACACTCCTAGGACATTATGTTACACAATACATGTATGTTTTGTTCGATAAAGTTCATATTTATATCCAAAAACAGCATTTTACATTGACGCATGATGTTCAGAAAATGTATTCCCACCAAAACTTTCGGTGAATGTGCACATCAATTTACAAAAATACTCACCATAAACGTTGACAAAATATATAACAATTATTTTAAGAATTATAGATAGACTACCCCTGGATGCAACCGCTGTGTCAGATTTTAAAATAGCTTTACGGAGAAAGCACATTTTTCAATATTCTGAGTACATAGCTCAGCCATCACGGTGAGCTATTCAGACACCCGCCAAGTTCGGGGCAACCTAAATTCAGAATTAGTATTAGAAATATTGATCTTTGTCAGAATGCACTCCCAGGACTGCTACTTCCACAAGAAATGTTGTTTTTGTTTGAAATACTCCATATTTATGTACAAATACCTCTGTTTTGTTTGTGCGTACAGATCACTTATCCAAAGGCATAACGCGCGAGTGCGGAAAGAGAGACGAAAATTCAAAATGTTCCATTACCGTACTTAGAAGCATGTCAAACGTTGTTTAAAATCAATCTTTATGGTATTTTTAACGTAAAATTGCGATAATATTCCAACCGGACAATAGCATATTCATTCAAGAAGAAAAAGAAGGAGGGGCGCGCTCATGTGACCGCGCATATCCAATCCCTTTGTTGCCAGGCAGACCACTCAGAAACTGAGCTCCTATTATCTGCCCAGTGACAGGAGAATGCTCAAACCACTTTCTGAAGGCTTTAGACAGCCAATGGAAGCCTTAGGAAGTGCAACGTCACCCCACAGACACTGTAGCTTCGATAGAGAATCAAAAGAAGAACTACAATTCTCAGACTTTCCACTTCCTGCTTGGATTTTTCTCAGGTTTTTGCCTGCCATATGAGTTCTGTTATACTCACAGACAACATTCAAACAGTTTTAGAAACTTCATAGTGTTTTCTATCCAAATCTACTAATAATATGCATATTCTAGTTTCTGGGCCAGAGTAGTAACCTCTTTAAATTGGGTACGTTTTTCATCCGGCCGTGAAAATACTTCCCCCTTGCCCAGACAGGTTAATCAGTTGTGTAAGTGTGTGTGTGTGTGTGTGCTGTGGGGTTCAAGCTACGAACCCATAGGCTTGGCTCTCTCATCCCTTCCAAGCTTTTGGCAAGGAGGGTGGACAATGAGCCTGTCATAGTGGATGTAAGCAATATCTCCTAACGCTCTGGCAGCTTTCATGGCTGGGATAAGTTCTTTCCTCTTTTGGCGTACAGCTTCAGGATAGTCCTCATTGAGAAAAATGTAGTTTCCGTTCTTGGCTCTTTCCAGAACAGCTGACTTGTCCTTGAACCTCGAGAAGTTGACCACTATCGTCCTGAGCCTGTCACCTGGGCCCGGTGGTGAGTTGTCTAGTCCTGTGTGCACGCTCTGCCTCAATTTTTAGTTTCTCCAAGATCATTTCCCTCAATTTGTCCTCAGACTCCATCCAGGTCTCATGTGGAGATTCTGCAATTCCGTCCACAACAATGTTGTTCCGCCTTGATTGTCCCTCGAGATAATCTGATTTCTCCATCATTGGTATCATGGATTCACATACAGAACTGATGTCGTCTCTCAATGGCTTACAGATTGTTGTCATCTTGCCGTTCTCCTGTTTAAACTCATCGAGCTGACCCTGGGAGAACTGCAAGCTGATCTTCAGGTCCTGGACGCTGTTACTCCTCACAGTTACAGACAGGGCAGTTCTTAGGGAAGATTGGTAACAACAACAACTAACAGCAGGGATCTAGACAGCCACAAGCCTGGGACAATCCGCAGTCCTAGCCACAAGGGATAACCGCATCGTGGGCTGCGTTCAAGCCCTCAAGAAAACCCTGCTAGCTTGATAGACAGCTAGCTAGCAGCGAGGCTAGCTGCCACGCCAAGCAGCTCCTCAGACCCGGCCTTGGTTGGCAGGACCACTGGATAGATAGTAGCTGTCCCACTAACTGATTCCAACCGCCTCTTGGGAAACAAACTCAAAAGGTAGCAAGCTAGTAACCAAACTTGTTTAATAGACTTTCAAAATTTTACAAAACAACACATTTTTTGTTTGGCTAAAGTTATACTTTTTGCTGGCTAAAGTTATACTGCATCTAAAGTCAATCTGGCAACATCACATGACAAAAGCTTTTCCTACTAATTATTTGCCTTCCTTTGAAATGTTATTGTGTTTCCAAGCCAAATCAGAGTTGTATTGAGGTAAGCTAACGTTAGGCAGCTAGCTAGCTAGGTAGCTGGCTAATGTTAGGGTAGCTAGTTAGCTAATGTGTCGTCAGCTATGCTA
The DNA here is from genome assembly GCF_901001165.1 of Salmo trutta. Lineage (NCBI taxonomy): Eukaryota > Metazoa > Chordata > Actinopteri > Salmoniformes > Salmonidae > Salmo > Salmo trutta. The sequence continues at coordinate 20,327,909 of NC_042976.1, read as the reverse complement.
GTGATAAATACATAACCAGCAGTCTATGGTCTAGCTACTGGTATACTCCCCACCACTAGGGACCAATGAACTCCAACCACCTATTCCACATGATAGGGTCCTTCGGCAGGGCATGCAAACCAGTTTTATTTAACCGTTATTTTACCAGGTAAGTTGACTGAGAACACATTCTCATTTACAGCAACGACCTGGGGAATAGTTACAGAAGAAGGGGGATGAATGAGCCAATTGGAAGCTGGGGATGATTACCTCTGCATCCTGCTGGAAGCATGCATTGCATGGTCAATCTGTATAGGGCTTTTCAGTCTAAAATGAACGTGATCCTTTGAACATGTTGGGCAGCGATCATAGAGCTAGATAGACAGCACGGGCAGCGCCATTGAGGCAATCTCTATTTTGAAGTAGTCAATTTTCTTCTTAACGATTGGTTGATCCCTCCTGATGACCCGGTTGGACATTACTTCAACATGGTCATCATGAGGGATCAGCCAATGTAGTTGGAAGTCCCACCCAGTTGACTACATTAAAATGGTGGAAGTCCTCAATGGCGTTGCCCACGCTAAAACTGCCTTTTGGCCACTAGAGGCCTCAATCATTCTCTATGGGGGCGATGAAACAACAGAGCCCGATTCAATGAAGGGAAGCGAAATGGGCAGAGGGGAAATTTGCACTTGGAGTTTGGCAAAAGGGGGCCTGATTTGTTGACATAATTGTAATCCAAACCCAACCTTCATTTACTCGTTGTTACGCACCGAGGTTCCAAACTCCATTTTAGACGAGACTGACTTTATGACCAAAATTATCCTACAGTGTATGTACACTTTGGGAGGCCATTTTCATAGGGATGAGTTGGTTTTTAGGGGCAGTTCCTCTTTAAAGAGATTAAAAACGTTTGAAATATGTAGGGGCTCCTGCTGTCTGTGTCCCAAATGGCACCCTAATCCCTATTAAGTGCACTAGTTTTGACTATGGCCCACTGTTTGGCACACATCCTCTGTCATACACATGGTTCCGGCACTACATTAGACAGCAGAACGGGAAGGGGCCGGTTGTCATTGTCAAACAACTAGTTTTGATCAGATCCCCAGTCAGTGTGAGTTGTGAGTGGTGATCGTAGCAGGTGAAACAGGAGTAGTGCTCAGCCATGGGTGTCTTGTCTGTCAGATAAGCATAAGAGTATCCATCCAGTACAGGTTGTTGAGGGTGGTCAAACACAGAGACGATGGAGGTGTATCTTTTTCTATTGTCACTCGATCTTGCTCTGACAAAGACTCTGAGGTTGATACGTAAGCTCAAATAAACGAGCGATACTGGCGAGTGCAGTGTGTGGGATTCTCTTTTCTTTCGCCCTGCTGTCATGCCTTTATTTGGTTACCCTCTCCTCATGCGGGCAGATGGCATTCCTTCACAGCCAGCCTGTGTGTTTCCTCTCCGCTAAGGAGAGAGCGGGAGGAGGTGACGGATCGGGCGGTGTGGTCCCACTGCAGCTGGCTGCAGCTAGGGACAGGGGCGGTATGGTGGCTGAGCCTGAGCTCCATCTGCAGCATCTGGCCCTCACAACCGTACCAGTCAGCCTACTTCACTGGGGGACTGGCGGGGGACTGGCATCCCTCTGCTCCTCTCTTTCATTCCAGGCTAAGAGGAAGAGAAACAAGCTATGTCTGTTTCTGTACTGCTGGGGAGTGAGAAGAAGCCAAGAGGAGAGTAGCATGGTGCAAAACTCTATTCTACTAGTCTCTCTCTCTCTCTCTCTCTCTCTCTCTCTCTCTCTCTCTCTCTCTCTCTCTCTCTCTCTCTCTCTCTCTCTCTCTCTCTCTCTCTCTCCTCTCTCTCTCTCTCTCTCTCTCTCTCTCTCTCTCTCTCTCTCTCTCTCTCTCTCTCTCTCTCTCTCTCTCTCTCTCTCTCTCTCTCTCTCTCTCTCTCTCTCTCTCTCCTCTCTCTCTCTCTCTCTCTCTCTCTCTCTCTCTCTCTCTCTCTCTCTCTCTCTCTCTCTCTCTCTCTCTCTCTCTCCCTCTCCCTCTCCCTCTCCCTCTCCCTCTAGTCTCCAAAGTAGCTACATCCAGTATGACGTTGTCTTTCTCTATCCTCTCTAGTAGTTTCTCTCCCCTCTATCTCTCTCTTTCCCTCTCTAGTCTCCACAGTAGCTTCATTCCGATGAAGCATTAAATAGTGTGATTCAGAAGCTATCCTCTCTCTCCCCTCTCTCTTTACCTCTCCTCTATAGTCTCCACAGTAGCATGGTGCAAATCACAGGCAGTTTCTCTACCCCTCTTTATTTCTCAACAGCACAACCTGGGGATCTCGGTCAAGAGAAGCCAGAAGAGGCTCTCTATACTATCTCTAGCAGTCTCCCTCTCTCTTTTCAATTCTCTCTCGCAATTCAATTCCCTCTCTTTCTCTCTCCACTCTCTCACTCACTCTACTTCACTCTCTCTACCCCTCTCTCTCTCGGCTCTCCACATAACAACACCCTTGGGATCTGTCATTCTCAGTCATGTGCTGTAAATATATCCAGAAACATGCATGCGCCAGTTTTCACGCAAAAGTGGGCATTTATAAAAACTGAATTTAACGTGAGAATGTACCTAGCTACCCGCAGATTGTAGACCATGCGTATGCACAGTTTCTAGTGATTGAAGTTTTGCATTGCAAGCAGGCAAGTAGCCTAGTATTTTGTGCAAATGTGGGATATGATGACATGCTTGGACCCACTTTACAGTAGTAGAACATACATTCACCTTTTCCGTATAATTATTTTTAGGCTACTGTGCATCTGAATAGTCTACTGTAATTTCAAATGTCTCAAGTAAACAATATATCATTTATAAACATAACTCATATTTTCATAACCATTGCAGAATAAATTCCTCACCACCTTTTCTGTCCATGATGGACTCATATTCCATGTTCAGGAAAAAGTCAGTGCTAAACATTATTGAATTCCAATGATCTGTTTACAGGTCCAGAACAATTTGCTGTTGTATTTGTCTTTAAGATGTCAGATGTCACAGTAAAAGTTTTCAACATTCTGTCAACACCTCCAGAGACATTTGATCAAGTTTACCATTGCTATTTCCTTTAGAAACTGCCTTGGCCTAATTCCAATACTTCCAAAGTATACAGCAAATAAGGGCATTATTTTCACAATAAAAGGTGAATGATGGGTGCTTTTCAGACGGCGTTTTCACAGTTCCAGGAGGGGTGTGATTTATAACGGTAAACATGCGTATGTGTGGCATGCGTCAAGTTTACGCAGATATTTAGTGGGAAATGTACGCAACGGTTATAAATAAGGCCCCTGATCCTGTTGTCTCTTGTATGGCACTTTTCTAAGCATCCCCTGCCTGTCCTGCATTTGGCTCTAACTACGGCAAGTTGTTGTGTTGTGAGATTGGTTTATGGAAGGTAGGGGGTGAGGGAGGAGGGAGAGGGAATGGGTGGGAATAGCTGTTCTCAGTCAGTTGTTATGGTGCTGAACTGTGTAGAATGAATGAGCCTTCAAAGGAATGAGTTTAGGTATCAGTTCACACACTGAGGTGTTTCGGCCGGAAAAACGGCCATCATTGCAATGTGAGTATAGTGTCATTGGTCATGGTTAAAAGGAATCCATTACACAGTACGAGATGCATGAAGATAAGCTGACAGAACTGACCTGGCATCAGTCATTATGGTGGTCCTATGTGTGTTGGTAGAGCACGGAGCTTGCAACGCCAAGGATTGTGGGTTCGATTCCCACTGGGGATCTGGCATCAGTCTTTTGTCTTTATGCCAGGGAGATCACGCCTCATGAACTTAGCCATTCTACCATGTGCAGTGCTCAGACCTGTCTTTAATCGTTTACACCTATGATTTAGCGCCTTAAAGATGCGTTATAAAGGTTTTGGATCATTTCAGCCAGTAGTTTTCAAAGTAGAGCTCACAAGCCAAAATGGGTCCCCGAAAATTGTGCATATCATTCATTATGTTTGATATGTTACGAATTGCAATTTGTAGGACATGTTATGAATTCCAATTTGTACAATATGTTATGAATTTCCTATCCTGTTCAATCTCTTTAAAGGTTGAACAGGATAACGTAACACATCACAGGGGGAAGATAGATGGGGTTGCACGGCTTCCACTCTGATCAAACATGACCCTGGATGTGTTCCAAATGGCACTCTGTTCCCTATGTAGTGCATTACCTTTGAACAGGGCCCAATGGCCTTTGTCCACAGTGCTGTACTATATAGAGAATAGGGTGTCATTTGGGACTCACACCCTGATCAATTAGACTGACTCCAATTATGACTGCTGTGAATTGATTCTGCAACACTTGGCTTAATGAAATGTGATTCAAATGGGTGTTTTAAGGTTGTGATGAAGATACGTTAATCATCATACTTTGTGAATAGTCTGACTGATGAAGGCTTGAAAGTCATGTACAGTCAAAATCATGTCAAATTTCATTTTCATTAAATGTTATGATATTTGATGGAAACCAGATCAAAGTATAATGACCAAAGTATGAAAAATGACTGTTGCTTCTAGATTGATAAAGTTTGATCATAAAGTTAATGGACCTCTTCCCCCATGTCAAACACTTGGATTCATTATTAAGGGCATAAGGTGACATCTACTTAACACTCATTTGAATACACCAATGGTAACATAATTTTATTTTACTTAATTTAAACAAGTACTGCCTTGTAAAACACATTGGAGAAGTAAGGTGTCAGCAAATATGAAGACCTGCTCAGAACAGCTGAAGATGGATTTTAAACAACTGATTGGGTCACTGCTTGACAACAACAAATGCCCCATAATATCTGTCCCTCTGCCCTCCCTAAATCATGGCATTGAACGGTTCAGCAGACTTTTAGCTCTCCATTACTGGCTACGAGACTATTGCAGCTCTCTAGGTGTAACATTTATTGGCAATTTTGATTCCTTCTGGAAACAACACTCATTTTATAAGGAGGATGGGATCCACCCAAATCATTTGGGTTAACGGATCCTTCCACAGCATTATATGGCTGCGTTGAGACATTGACTTATCAATTACCCAAGCCCAGCGCATTTAATCCCTACCATTGTGTCGCTGAGTTGTCATAATGCTTCAGCAAATGTACATTATCACAGCTGCGTTAGAAGACACAATGTAAGTAACCTAATTTATGTCCCTCTTAATGCCCTGAATGTCTCTGCTGATCCTACAGCTGTTGTATGTAGTAATCATATGCCGATGAACCAGAGTTATACTGTTAGCACTGAGGTGGTGTGCCCGAGCAGGAAGTCCACTGTGTGCAGCTCACCCTGCACTAACATAAATAACCAGAGCATGTCAACCTCTGCTAAGTTTCCCAGTAAAGCAAGAAAAATAATCAAGCATCCGAAAAAAGTGTTAAAAATACGTTAACATACAGTTGAAGTTGGAATTTTACATACGCTTAGGTTGGAGTCATTAAAACTAGTTTTTCAACCACTCCACAAATTTCAAAAACTATAGTTTTGACAAGTGGGTTAGGATATCTACTTTGTGCATGACACAAGTCATTTTTCCAACAATTATTTACAGACAGATTATTTCACTTCTAATTCACTGTATCACAATTCCAGTGGGTCAGAAGTTTACATACACTAAATTGACTGTGCCTTTCAACAGCTTGGAAAATGCCAGAAAATTATGTCATGGCTTTAGAAGCTTCTTATAGGCTAATTGACATCATTTGAGTCAATTGGAGGTGTACCTGCGAATGTATTTCAAGGCCTACCTTCGAACTCAGTGCCTCTTTGCTTGATATCATGGGAAAATCAAAAGAAATCAGCACAAAAGAAATCTGGTTCATCCTTGGGAGCAATTTCCAAATGCCTGAAGGTACCACGTTCATCTGTACAAACAATAGTACGCAAGTATAAACACCATGGGACAACGCAGCCGTCATACCGCTCAGGAAGAAGACACGTTCTGTCTCCTAGAGATGAACGCACTTTGGTTCAAAAAGCGCAAATCAACCCAGAACAGCAGCAAAGGACCTTGTGGAGATGCTGGAGGAAACAGGTACAAAAGTATCTATATCCACAGTAAAACGAGTCCTATATCGACATAACCTGAAAGGCCGCTCAGCAAGGAAGAAGCCACTGCTCCAAAACCGCCATAAAAAAGCCAGACTATGGTTTGCAACTACACATGGGGACAAAGATCGTACTTTTTGGAGAAATGTCCTCTGGTCTGATGAAACAAAAATAGAACTGTTTAGCCATAATGACCATTGTTATGTTTGGAGGAAAAAGGGGGAGGCTTGCGAGCCGAAAAACACCATCCCAACTGTGAAGCACAGGGGTGGCAGCATCATTTTGTGGGGGTGCTTTGCTGCAGGAGGGACTGGTGCACTTCACAAAATAGATGGCATCATGAGGATGGAAAATTATGTGGACATATTGAAGCAACATCTCAAGACATCAGTCAGGAAGTTAAAGCTTGGACGCAAATGGGTCTTCCAAATAGACAATGACCCCAAGCATACTTCTAAAGTTGTGGCAAAATGGCTTAAGGACAACAAAGTCAAGGTATTGGAGTGGCCATCACAAAGTCCTGACCTCAATCCTATAGAATATTTGTTGGCAGAACTGAAAAAGCATGTGCGAGCAAGGAGGTCTACAACCCTGACTCAGTTACACAAGCTCTGTCAGGAGGAATGGGCCAAAATTCACCCAACTTATTGTGGGAAGCTTGTGGAAGGCTACCTGAAACGTTTGACCCAAGTTAAAGAATTTGAAGGCAATGCTACCAAATACCAATTGAGTGTATGTAAACTTCTGACCCACTGGGAATGTGATGAAAGAAATAAAAGCTGAAATAAATAATTCTCTCAACTATTATTCTGACATTTCACATTCTTAAAATAAAGTGGTGATCCTAACTGACCTAAGACAGGGAATTTGTACTAGGATGAAATGTCAGGAATTGTGAAAAACTGAGTTAAAATGTATCTGACTAAGGTGTATGTACACTGACTTCAACTGTATGTAGCTTAAGAAACAAGGTTCATGAAATCAATAATTTGCTAGTAACAGATGACATTCATAGTCTGACAATCTCTGAAACTCACTTAGATAATACATTTGATGACAGAGTGGTAGCAATACATGGTTATAAGATCTACAGAAAATACAGAAATGACAAATGTGGAGGTGTGGCTGTTTATATTCAGAACCACATTCCTGTAAGAGAGGATCTCATGTTAAATACTGTTGAAGTAATATGGCTACAGGTTCATCTGCCTCACCTAAAGCCCATTCTGGTGGGACGCTGCTATAGACCACCAAATGCTAACAGTCAGTACCTGGATAACATGTGTGAAATGCTTGATAATCTATGTGTTTTTCTGGGTGATTTAAATATTGACTGGCTTTCATCATGAACACCCCCTGAGTTAATACTTGATGAAACCACCTTTTGCTTGAATTACAGCCATGAGTCTTTTGAATACGTCTCTACTAACCTTGCACACCTAGACTGTGCAATATTTGCCCATTCTTCCTTGCAGAATTGTTCAAGATCAGTCAAATTGCATGGTGACCGCTCATGGACTGCACTCAAGTCATTCCACAGATTCTCGATGGGATTTAGGTCGGGCTCTGACTAGGCCACTCAAGGACATTCACCTTCTTATCTTTCAGCTACTGTACGGTTGCTTTGGCATTGTGCTTTGGGTTGTAGGTTCTCCTCTAGAATCTGTCAGTATTTTGCACTGTCCATTTCCCCTTCTATCCTGACAAGTGCTCCAGTCCCTGCTGAAGAGAAACACCCCCACAACAGGATGCTGCCACCGCCGTGCTTTACTATAGGCAAATCAAATCAAATGTATTTGTCACATACACATGGTTAGCAGGTGTTAATGCAAGTGTAGCGAAATGCTTGTGCTTTTAGTTCCGACCATGCAGTAATATATAACAAGTAATCAACCAATTCCACAACAACTACCTTGTACACACAAGTGTAAAGGAATGAATACGAATATGTACATAAAAATATATAAATGAGTGATGGCCAAACGGCGTAGGCAAGATGTAATAGATGGTATGGAGTACAGTATATACATATGAGATGAGTAATGTAGGGTATGAAAACATATAAAGTGCCATTGTTTAAGGTGGCTAGTGATACATTACATCAAGATGGCATAGAGTACAGTATATACATATGAGATGAGTAATGTAGGTTATGAAAACATTATATAAAGTGGCTTTGTTTAAAGTGGCTAGTGATACATCTAATACATCAAGATGGCAAGATGCAGTAGATGGTATAGCGTACAGTATATACATATGAGATGAATAATGTAGGTTATGTAAACATTATCTAATATAAATAATATAAAGTGGCAAGTGATAAATTGATTACATCAATTTTCCCATTATTAAAGTGGCTTGAGTTGAGTCAGTATGTTGGCAGCAGCCACTCAATGTTAGTGATGGCTGTTTAACAGTCTGATTGCCTTGAGATAGAAACTGTTTTTCAATCTCTCGGTTCCAGCTTTGATGCACCTGTACTGACCTCACCTTCTGGATGTTAGTGGGGTGAACAGGCAGTGGCTCGGGTGGTTGCTGTCCTTGATGATCTTTTTGGCCTTCCTGTGACATCGGGTGGTGTAGGTGTCCTGGAGGGCAGGTAGTTTGCACCCGGTGATGCGTTGTGCAGACCTCACTACCCTCTGGAGAGCCTTCCGGTTATGGGCGGAGCAGCTGCTGTACCAGGTGGTGATACAGCCCGACAGGATGCTCTCGATTGTGCATCTGTAAAAGTTTGTGAGTGTTTTTGGTGACAAGCCGAATTTCTTCAGCCTCCTGAGGTTGAAGAGGCGCTGCCCGCACCTTCTTCACCACGCTGTCTGTGTGGGTGGACCATTTCAGTTTGTCCGTTATGTGTACGCCGAGAAACTTAAAACTCTCCACCCTCTCCACTACTGTCTCGTCAATGTAGATAGGGGCCTGCTCCCTCTGCTGTTTCCTGAAGTCCACGATCATCTCCTTTGTTTTGTTGACATTAAGTGCGAGGTTATATTCCTGACACCACACTCCGAGGGCCCTCACCTCCTCCCTGTAGGCCGTCTCATCGTTGTTGGTAATCAAGCCTACCACTGTAGTGTCATCTGCGAACTTGATGATTGAGTTGGATGCGTGCATGGCCACGCAGTCATGGGTGAACAGGGAGTACTGGAGAGGGCTGAGAACGCACCCTTGTGGGGACCCAGTGTTGAGGATCAGTGGGGTGGAGATGTTGTTACCTACCCTCACCACCTGGGGGCGGCCCGTCAGAAAGTCCAGGACCCAGTTGCACAGGGCAGGGTCGAGACCCAGGGTCTCAAGCTTAATGACGAGTTTGGAGGGGACTATGGTGTTAAATGCTGAGCTGTAATCGATGAACAGCATTCTTACATAGGTATTCCTCTTGTCCAGATGGGTTAGGGCAGTGTGCAGTGTGATGGCGATTGCATCGTCTGTGGACCTATTGGGGCGGTAAGCAAATTGGAGTGGGTCTAGGGTGTCAGGTAGGGTGGAGGTGAAATGGTCCTTGACTAGTCTCTCAAAGCACTTCATGATGACGAAAGTGAGTGCTACAGGGCAGTAGTCATTTAGCTCAGTTACCTTAGCTTTCTTGGGAACAGGAACAATGGTGGCCCTCTTGAAGCATGTGGGGACAACAGACTGGGATAAGGATTGATTGAATATGTCTGTAAACACACCAGCCAGCTGGTCTGCGCATGCTCTGAGGACGCGGCCGGGGATGCCGTCTGGGCCTGCAGCCATTCGACGGTTAATACGTTTAAATGTTTTACTCACATTGGCTGCAGTGAAGGAGAACCCGCAGGTTTTGGTAGCGGGCCGTGTTAGTGGCACTGTACTGTCCTCAAAGCGAGCAAAAAAGTTGTTTGGTCTGTCTGGGAGCAAGGCATCGTGATCCGCGATGGGGCTGATTTTTCTTTTGTAGTCCGTGATTGTCTGTAGACCCTGCCACATACCTCTCGTGTCTGAGCCGTTGAATTGCGACTCCACTTTGTCTCTGTACTGACACATAGCTTGTTTGATTGCCTTGCGGAGGGAATAGCTACACTGTTTGTATTCGGTCATGTTTCCGGTCACTTTGCCCTGATTAAAAGCAGTGGTTCGTGCATTCAGTTTTGCGCGAATGCTGCCATCAATCCACGGTTTCTGGTTGGGGAATGTTTTAATAGACGCTGTTTGTACGACATCACCGATGCACTTGTTAATGAACTCGCACACCGAGTCAGCGTATTCGTCAAATGTATTGTTCGCAGCAATGCGGAACATATCCCAGTCCACGTGATCGAAGCAATCTTGAAGCGTGGAATCCGATTGGTCGGACCACCGTTGAACAGACCTGAGGGCGGGAGCTTCCTGTTTTAGCTTCTGGCTGTAGGCTGGGTGCAACAAAATGGAGTCGTGGTCGCCTTTTCCAAAGGGAGGGCGGGGGAGGGCCTAATATGCGTCGCGGAAGTTAGAATAAGAGTAGTCTAGGGTTTTGCCTGCCCTGGTAGCACAACCGATATGCTGATAGAATTTGGGGAGCCTTGTTTTCAGATTAGCCTTGTTAAAATCCCCGGCTACAATAAATGCAGCCTCAAGATATGTGGTTTCCAGTTTACATAGAGTCCAATGAAGTTCTTTCAGGGCCATCGATGTGTCTGCTTGGGGGGGGATATACAAAACTGTGATTATAATTGAAGAGAATTCTCTTGGTAGATAATGCGGTTGGCATTTGATTGTGAGGAATTCTAAGTCAGGTGAACAAAATGACTTGAGTTCCTGTATGTTGTTATGATCACACCACGTCTCATTAATCATAAGGCATACACCCCCACCCTTCTTCTTACCAGAGAGATGCTTGTTTCTGTCGGCGCGATGCGTGAAGAAACCAGGTGGCTGTACCGACTCAGATAGCGTGTCTCGAGTGAGCCATGTTTCCGTGAAACAAAGAACGTTACAGTCTCGGATGTCTCTCTGGAATGCTACCCTTGCTCGGATTTCGACTACCTTGTTGTCAAGAGACTGGACATTGGCGAGTAGTATTCTCGGGAGCGGTGCGCGATGTGCCCGTCTACGGAGCCTGACCAGAAGACCGCTCCGTCTGCCCCTTCTTCTACGACGTCGTTGTTTTTGGTCACCTGCTGGGATCCGATCCATTGTCCTGGGTGGTGGACCAAACAGAGGATCCGCTTCGGGAAAGTCACATTTCTGGTCGTAATGTTGTTGAGTTGACGTTGCTCTTATATTCAATAGTTCCTCCCGACTGTATGTAGTAAAACCTAATATTTCCTGGGGTAACAATGTAAGAAATAACACGTAAAAAAACAAATACTGCATAGTTTCCTAGAAACGCGAAGCGAGGCGGCCATCTTTGTCGGCGCTGGAAGTACATGGTGTTCTTTGGGTGAAAAGATGTATTGGGTTTTTGCCAGACATATCGTTTTGCATTCAGGCCAAAAAGTTCTCATCTGACAACAACACCTTTTGCCACTTGGCCTCGGATGTGCTTTTGGCAAAGCTACAATGTGCTTTTGGCAAAGCTCAAACGAGACTTGATGTGGCTTTTTTTGAGGAGTGGTGTTTTTCTTGCCACCCTCCCATAGAGGTGATATTGTGATATTGTGGCCACATGCACACATTGACAAGTCTTTGCCATAAAGGCCTTCCATTTCATAATAAGGGTCTTACGTGTGGGATAAGCTTTGTCTATCCAAGGGATAGAAAAGGCCTTTTAAATATTTTTATATCCATCCCCTGACTTGTGCCTTTCCACAACTTTATTTCGTAGATATTTTGAAAGTACCTTTCCTCCCATAGTGAATTCTTTGCTTTGAATTGCATTACTAAGCAGAGTCCTCTATGAAAGACTACTTTTATTCTAAAGTAATCAAAGTCACTACAATTGATAACAGATGGAAGCTAATTAGCATGATTTGTTATCTGGAAGGTTGTTGGTTGTACCTCAGCAATTTGTCAATTGCAATTCTCGGGGTGGGGGGTTATTGTTTTAGTTTTAATACACTACCGGTCAAAAGTTTTAGAATGAAACTGAAAATGAAAATTGAAAAAATCATTAAAGTAGTTGGAAATATAGAGTTTTCCTTTTTGCCCAAAATTTCATTTAAGGTGCTCCAAAGCTTTTTACTATCATTCTTTATGTAATTTACCTGTTTCATGGTGTAGTTTCTTGTTCTTTTAATTCAATTTAGTCACATGATTTCTCAATTTGCAGTATGTTAGCCAATCGGTTGTAAAGCCAGATCTATTTGCCATTTATTTTTCATTCAAGGGTGTTTCTTAATTTTTTTAAACTATTTTCTACATTGTAGAATAATAGTGAAGACATCAAAACTATGAAATAACATATATGGAATCATGTAGTAACCCAAAAAGTGTTTTAGATTTGAGATTCTTCAAATCTGAAGCCGGAAAAGGTCAAATTTGATGTGTTTTCATTTCAGACAGTAAGGCAACAAAAGGTGAAGATTTTGAAAGGGGGTGGTAACTTTCTGTACCCACTGTATGTATTATGGGTTTACACTTCCTGCTATATTGTGGATAAAGAGTTACATGTCTAACAGAACACAGAGGGTGTTATTTAATGGAAGCCTCTCCAACAAAATCCAGGTAGAATCAGGAATTCCCCAGGGCAGCTGTCTAGGCCCCTTACTTTTTTCAATCTTTACTAACGACGTGCCACTGGCTTTGAATAAAGGCAGTGTGTCTATGTATGCGGATGACTCAACACTATACACATCAGCTACCAAAGTGACTGAAATTACTGCAACACTTAACAAAGAGGTGCAGTTGGTTTCAGAGTGGGTGGCAAGGAATAAGTTAGTCTTAAATATTTCTAAAACTAAAAGCATTGTATTTGGGACAAATCATTCACTAAACCCTAAACCTCAACCAAATATTGTAATGAATAATGTGGTAATTTAGCAAATTGAGGAGAGTAAACTGCTTGGAGTAACCCTGGATTGTAAACTGTCATGGTCAAAACATATTGATACAACAGTAGCTAGGATGGGGAGAAGTCATTCCATAATACGGTGCTGCTCTGCATTCTTAAAAGCATTATCAACAAGGCAGGTCCTACAGTCCCCAGTTTTGTCACACCTGGACTACTGTTCAGTCGTGTGGTGAGGTGCCACAAAGAGGGACTTAAGAAAATTGCAATTGGCTCAGAACAGGGCAGTACGGCTGGCCCTTGAATGTACACAGAGAGCTAACATTAATAATATGCATGTCAATCTCTCCTCACTCAAGGAGAGATTGACTTCATCACTACTTGTATTTGTGAGAGGTATTGACATGTGGAATGCACCGAGCTGTCTTTTTGGTCTACTGGGGCACAGCTCGGACACCCATGCATACCCCACAAGACATGACACCAGAGGTCTATTCACCGTCCCCGAGTCCAGAACAGACTATGGGAGGCGCACAGTACTACATAGAGCCATGACTACATGTAAGATTAGATTTAAAAAACAGATAATATACACACTGTGAAGCAGCCTATGCATACAAACACACAATAACATACGCACTATACACACACGTACACATTAATTTTGTGTTGTAGATATGTGGTAGTAGAGTAGGGGCCTGAGGGCACACACTTAATATGTTGTGAAATCTGTTGTAAGTATATTGTAATGTTTAAAAAAAATGTATAACTGCCTTAATTTTACTGGACCCCAGGAAGAGTAGCTGCTACCTTCGCAGAAGTTAATGGGGATCCATAATAAATACAAATACAAATATAATTAAAAGTTTACCCTATTCATCTATGGTAAAGATACTGTAGTAATCTGCTTCCCCTTTCATCTGTGTCTGGTGTTGGCTAGTTACTGGCTAGTTAGGTCTTCAGCCAGCATAGAACAAAAGGGGAGGAAGGGTCGTTCCAAACTCCCACGCAGTTATCAAGTCAACACATCCATCGATGCTGCTGTGAACTGCATCATAAGAGACATGCCAAATGGGAGATGTACGCTACTGTTCAAAAGTTTGGAGTCACTTAGAAATGTCCTTGTTTTTGAAAGAAAAGCACATTTTTGGTCTATTAAAATAAAATAAAATAGATCAGAAATACAGTGTAGACATTGTTAATGTTGTGAATGACTATTGTAGCTGGAAACTGCTGATTTTTAATGGAATATCTACATAGGCTTACAGAAGCCCATTATCAGCAACCACCAGCAACCACCTGTGTTCCAATGGCATGTTTTGTTAGCTAATCCAAGTTTATCATTTTAAAATAAGAATTGATAATTAAAAAACCCTTTTGCAATTATGTTAGCAAGCTGAAAACTTTTGTGCTGATTAAATAAATAATAAAACAGCCTTCTTTAGACTAGTTGAGTATCTGGAGCATCAGCATTTCTGGATTCGATTACAGGGTCCAAATGGCCAGAAACAAAGAACTTTCTTCTGAAACTTGTCTGTCTATTCTTGTTCTGAGAAATGAAGGCTATTCCATGCGAGAAATTGCCAAGAAACTGAAGATCTCGTACAGTGCTGTGTACTACTCCCTTCACAGAACAGCAAACTGGCTCTAACCAGAATAGAAAGAGGAGTGTGAGGCCAGCATCCCGGAGTCGCCTCTTCACTGTTGACGGTGAAACTGGTGTTTTGCGGGTTCTTTTTAATGAAGCTGCCAGTTGAGGACTTGTGAGGCGTCTGTTTCTCAAACTAGACACTCTAATGTACTTGTCCTCTTGCTCAGTTGTGCACCGGGGCCTCCCACTACTCTTTCTATTCTGGTTAGCGCCAGTTTGCGCTGTTCTGTGAAGGGAGTAGTGCACAGCGTTGTTAAATCCACTTCAATCAGTGTAGATGAAGGGGAAGTTCGATTCCAGGCTGTATCACAACCGGCCATGATTGGGAGTCCCATAGGGCGGTGCACAGTTGGCACAGCGTCGTCCGGGTTTGGCCGGGGTAGGCTGTCATTGTAAATAAGAATTTGTTCTTAACTGACTTGCCTAGTTAAATAAAGGTTAAATAAAAGAAAATAAAAAAGACAGGTTAAAGAAGATTATACAAGTGTCTGGAACTCTATTGGAGGGATGCAATGCCATTCTTCCACAATACATTTTGTTGATGGTGAAAACGCTGTCTCAGGTGTCGCTCCAGAGAAGTGGGTTGAGATCGGGTGGCCAAGACAGCCATGGTATATGGTTTACATTGTTTTCATGCTCATTAAACTATTCAGTGACCGACCAGTCGTGCGCTGTGGATGGAGGCATTGTCATCCTATGGGGGCATAACCATATTTTTATACACAATGGAATGTTAATTGCTTAATTAACTCAGGAACCACTCCTGTGTGGAAGCACCAGCTTTCAATATACTTTATATCCCTCATTTACTCAAGTGTTTTCATTATTTTGGCAGTTGAATGTATGGTATTGTACAACCTGTTTGTATGATATGGTACAAGGTTTTCTGATTGATTAATGATATGGTACAAATTAATCTGATTGATTAATTTGATTAACCAATTTATATTAGATTGATTAACCTCATATTCAGGGGCGTCATGCAACCATTATTTTAGAGGGGGCACAAAGTACGTGAGGATGGAGGGAGGTGGAAGTCGGAACATTTTGAAGATTTCAAACATCTGAAACAGATGTTTCCTGCAATGTAGGGCCATAATCCTTATGCCTAATTCGATGAAAAAAACAATAGGTATATTTTTCTGCATAGTTTATCTAAGCATACCTCTTTACATGTTCAATTGTCATTTTAATTAATGACGCACATTGATTCTTTAAAACCTCTCTAGGGTACGTGGGACGAAATCATCCCACACTATTCAACAGCCAGGGACAAATCAGAGCGCCAAATTTAAAACCACAAAATGTCATAATTCAAAGTTCTCAAACATAGGACTATTTCACACCATTTGAAAGATAAGACTCTCGTTAATCTAACCACATTGTCCCATTTCAAAAAGGCTTTACAGTGAAAGCAAAACATTAGATTATGTCAGGAAAGTACCCTGCCAAAAATAATCACACAGCCATTTTCAAAGCAAGCATATATGTCACAAAAACCAAAACCACAGCTAAATGACACTCCTAGGACATTATGTTATACAATACATGCATGTTTTGTTCAATCAAGTTCATATTTATATCAAAAACCAGCTTTTTACATTAGCATGTGATGTTCAGAACTAGCATACCCACCGCAAACTTCCGGTGAATTTACTAAATTACTCACGATTAACGTTCACAAAATACATAAGAATTATTTTAAGAATTATAGATACAGAACTCCTTTATGCAATCGCGGTGTCAGATTTTAAAATAGCTTTTCGGCGAAAGCACATTTTGCAATATTCTGAGTACATAGCCCGGCCATCACGGCTAGCTAATTTGACACCCACCAAGTTTGGCCCTCACCAAACTCAGATTTACTATAAGAAAAATTGGATTACCTTTGCTGTTCTTCATCAGAATGCACTTCCAGGACTTCTACTTCAACAACAAATGTTGTTTTGGTTCCAAATAATCCATAGTTATATTCAAATACCTCCGTTTTGTTCATGCGTTCAGGTCAGTATCCGAAGGGTGACGCGCGAGCACATTTCGTGACAAAAAAATTCAAAATATTCCATTACCGTACTTCGAAGCATGTCAAACGCTGTTTAAAATACATTTTTATGCTATTTTTCTCGTAAAATAGCGATAATATTCCAACCGGGAGACGTTGTATTCATTCAAAGGCTGAAAGAAAAAATTGAGAATTCACATGAACGCGCATCTCCAGTGTCACTGTTCACTGCCTGACCACTCACAACATCTCCTGCTGTTTTTCGCCCAGAGACTGGAGAGACGTCATTCCACTTTCTGGCACCTTCTGAGAGCCAATGGAAGCCTTAGAAAATGTCACGTTACAGCAGAGATGCTGTATTTTCGATAGAGATGCCACAGAAGGGGAACAAATTGTCAGACAGGGCAGTTCCTGTATGGAATCTTCTCAGGTTTTGGCCTGCCATATGAGTTCTGTTATAGTCACAGACACCATTCAAACAGTTTTAGAAACTTTAGAGTGTTTTCTATCCAAATCTACTAATTATATGCATATTCTCGTTTCTGGGCAAGAGTAGTAACCAGTTTAAATCGGGTACGTTTTTTATCCGGCCGTGCAAATACTGCCCCCTTGCCCCAACAGGTTAAGAACTTGTATGCCTTAGGAGTTTAGTACAACTACCACACTGGTATATAGTATCATAACCCAAGTTTTAAAGCAATTTTTGTAATTTCTAAAGTCTAGCAACCTTGCCAGCAGGAATGTCAGCTAAGATATTGCTAGCCTAAAATGGCTTGGTAGCTAGTTATGAGGTTGTGAGATTGGGAACCTATCCAGCTGGCTAGCTAAAGCCAATTTAATAAAATGCTAGGTGGCTATTATTACAGAGAAACAACAAAACATTTTAGTTTTATTTATTCATCAAAAAGAAATCAATAGGCTACATAACTTGATCAAATTAATTTCCAAACATACCTCCTGTGTGCCTTGCCCATCACTGGCAGCTAAAATCAAATCAAAAGATCAAATCACTCGACACGCTCTCTCCTGATCCACTCAAGATACCGTCTGCACGCAAATCTTTGCTCTGTGGTGCACCTTGGAAAGAACCCCTTACTAGAGAGAATAGGGGAGCGGGGGGGTACTCTTTGCCTGGTCCAATTACTGTGCCCCCTCCGCAAAATACAGCTGACAAATATTTTTTTAAGAATTATGATAAAATGTGGGGGTAAAAATAAAGTTTAGTAATTCATTTAACATCTGACATTTCTTTAAACAGGACAAACCCTTGTGCCCCCTATGGACATGACACCTTTGCATTAGTAAACTTTGATAATGATACATTTGATGATGGTCTGTTTTAAACACATAGCCTACACAACCAAGAGCAGTGCAACACTGTTTCTCTGAGACCAGTGTACTAAGCATGGAGAAATAAGAGTTTTTGGCCCTGTAAGGATAATCTGTCCATACAGAGAGTAAATCTGGGGTGATGTGATAGAGACTTAATGAAGCAGTCTGGTCACATTGAATCGCTAGAAACTCATCCCAAATGTCACCCTATTCCATATTTAGTGCACTACTTTTGATCAGGGATCATAGGGCTCTAGTCAAACGTAGTGCACTATATAGTGCATCAGGTACCAGTTGGAACATAGCCTCTGTTCGTTTTCAGCCACCTTGTGCTGGAGATAGTACTAGAATCACTGCACCTTGTAGTACTTCAGGATTCAAGAAGTGTGCTTCACCAGTCTGCCTGCCTGACTGTCAGCTTCAGTATTTGAAGGCTGAATGCTCCTGTAGGTCCAATACACTGATTAGTATTTTATTCTTCACCAAAATCTTTATTCACTTCTTTTCCATTACGGATAATGCAAATTATAATGCAAGTTATTATTACAAATGGAACCAAATTCCCTATACTGCACTACTTTAGACTAAGGCCCAATAGGGCTCTGGTCAAAAGTAGTGCACTATATAGGGTATAGGGTGTCATTTCAGACACAGCCAGTGTCTCTTCTTGTTGTCTCAGGACATCGGCTGTCTCCTCGCACAGTGAGACCTCATCCTGACTTCCTAACTTCCCTCTAGCCTGGCCGTGTCCAAGACGCTGAGGATGAGAAATAGAGCTGGTGCAGCGGAGCAGAGAGACGAGAGACGGCAAGCACGCACACACACGCACACACACACACACACACACACACACACACACACATACAAAACACACACAGAGCTTGAGAAAATCTTCAAGGAAGAATGGGAGAAAATCCCCAAATCCAGATGGGTAAAGCTGATACAGACATACCCAAAATATTTCTAAAAACATGTTTTCACTTTGTCATTATGGGGTATTGTGTGGAGATGGGTTAGATAAAAAAAAAAAGTAATCCGTTTAGAATTCAGACTGTAACACAACAAACTGTGGAATAAATCAAGGGGTATGAATATATATATTCAGTGACTCTGGGATGCCTTCTAGGCAGAGTTTCTCTGTCCAGTGTCTGTGTTCTTTTGCCCATCTTAATCTTTCATTTTTATTGGCCAGTCTTAGATTTGGCTTTTTCTTTGAATCTCTGCCTAGAAGGCCAGTCGCCTCTTCACTGTTGACACTGAGACTGGTGTTTTGCAGGTGCTATTTATTGAAGCTGCCAGTTGAGGACTTGTGAGGCGTCTGTTTCTCAAACTAGACACTCTAATATACTTGTCCTCTTGCTCAGTTGTTCACCGGGTCCTCCCACTCCTCTTTCTATTCTGGTTAGAGACAGTTTCTGCTGTTCTGTGAAGGGAGTAGTGCACAGCGTTGTACGAGATCTTCAGATCTTCAGTTTGGCAATTTCTCGCATGGAATAGCCTTCAATTCTCACAACAAGAATAGACTGATGAGTTTCAGAAGAAAGTTCTTTGTTTCTGGCCATTTTGAGCCTGTAATCGAACCCACAAATGCTGATGCTCCAGATACTCAACTAGTCTAAAGAAGGCCAGTTTCATTGCTTCTTTAATCAGAACAACAGTTTTCAGCTGTGCTAACATAATTGCAAAAGGGGTTTTCTAATGGTCAATTAGCCTTTTAAAATGATAAACTTGGTTTAGCAAACACAACGTTCCATTGAATCACAGGAGTGATGGTTGCTGATAATGGGCCTCTGTACGCCTGTGTAGGCATTCCATAAAAAATCTGCCATTTCCAGCTACAATAGTAATTTACAACATAAACAATGTCTACACTGTATTTCTGATCAATATGATGTTTTTTTTAATGAACACAAATTTTGATTTTCTTTAAAAAAACAAGGACATTTCTAAGTGACCCAAACTTTTGAACGGTAGTGTATATTTAATCCATTTTGAATTCAGGTTGTAACACAACAAAAATAAGTCAAGGAGTATGAATATTTTCTGAAGGCACTGTATCTACCTCAATTACCTTGACATTGCACATCGGCTCGGTACTGGTACCCCATGTATATAGCCGAGTTATCGTTAATTATTGTGTATTATTTATTATTTATGGAGCATGTGACAAACAAAATTAGATTTGATTCCCATTGTTAGGGCGGAGACATTATTACACATTATAAACATCATTATACACATTATAAACAGATCTCTGGTTTCAAGCAGCTACTTGCGATGGAAAGGAATGTTGGCGTGTGCACACTACACAGTGCACAGTTCGTAGGGCTGGGCGATATGGCCAAAATATCATATGTTTTTATTTTAATTTTATTGATGGTATGACGATATTTAATGGTATTTTATGTTTTTGAATAATAAAAGTTGTACATTTGCTTTATGAGTAGTGCGTGACCCTAGGGTTTGATTTAACCTTTATTTAACTAGGCAAGTCAGTTAAGAACAAATTCTTATTTACAATGACGGCCTACACCGGCCAAACTCAGACGACACTGGGTCAATTGTGCGACGCCCTATGGGACGCCCAATCACGGCCAGTTGTGATACAGTCTTGATTCGAACCAGGTTGTCTGTAGTGACGCCTCTTGCTGAGATGCAGTGCCTTAGACCACTGCGCCACTTGGGAGCCCGGCAACACAAACATTCTAAAGCCGGGTGGAGACTACACGACTTAAAAAATCCTAACATTGCTGAGCCTTTCACATTAAACAACGTCTTTCCTGTAGTTCTTTTGTGTGTTGCCATTGTAGTGGTGCGCACATGAAACGATGTGGCACACATGGTGGTCACATACTACAAGATTCTTCACTTGGTCATGAGGAGTCTGACTTGATGACAGCTTTGCACACTCTTGGCATTCTCTAACCAGCTTCACCTGGAATAATTTTCCAACAGTCTTGAAGGAGTTCCCACATATGCTGAGCACTTGTTGGCCGATTTTCCTTCACTCTGCAGTCCAACTCATCCCAAACCATCTCAATTGGGTTGAGGTTGGGTGACTGTGGAGGCCAGGTCATCTGATGCAGCACTCCATCACTCTCCTTCTTGGTCAAATAGCCCTTACACAGCCTGGAGGTGTGTTGGGTCATTGTCCTGTTGAAAAAAAAATGATAGTCCCACTCAGCGCAAACCAGATGGGATGGCATATCGCTGCAGAATGCTGTGGTAGCCATGCTGGTTAAGTGTGCCTTGAATTCTAAATAAATCACCAACAGTGTCACCAGCAAAGCACCCACACACCATCACACCTCCTCCTCCATGCTTTACGATGGGAACCACACATGCAGAGATCATCCATTCACCTACTCTGCGTCTCAGAAAGACACAGCGATTGGAACCAAAAATCTCAAATTTGGACTCATCAGACCAAAGGACAGATTTCCACCGGTCTATTGTCCATTGCTCGTGTTTCTTGCCCAAGCAAGTCTCTTCTTCTTATTGGTGTCCTTTAGTAGTGGTTTCTTTGCAGCAATTCAATGATGAAGGCCTGATTCACGCAGTCTCCTCCGAACAGTTGATGTTGAGATGTGTCTGTTAAATGAACTCTGTGAAGCGTTTATTTGGGCTGCAATCTGAGGTGCAGTTAACTCTTTTACCAAATAGGGCTATCTTCTGTATACCACCCCTACAACTGATTGGCTCAAACGCATTAAGAAGGAAAGAAATTCCACAAATTAACTTTTAAAAAGGCTACCTCATGAAGCTGGTTGAGAGAATGCTAAGCGTGTGCAAAGCTGTCATCAAGGCAAAGGGTGGCTACTTTGAAGAATCTCAAAAATAAAATATATGTTTATTTGTTTGTTTAACAGCCTTTTGGTTACTACATGATTCCATATGTGTTATTTCATAGTTGTTGATGTCTTCACTATTATTCTACAATGTAGGAAATAGTAAAAATAAAGAAAAACCCTTGAATGAGTAAGTGTGTCCAAACCTTTGACTGGTATTGTATATATCTTTTAAAATATATTGTCCTTCATTATTTTCCACTAACCCCACCCCTCCCCTAATTTGATTAAACTAATGGACAACAACACTTAGGCTTAGGTGTCACGTCCTGACCAGTATAGAGTATATTTGGTTATTGTAGTTTGGTCAGGCGACAGCTGTGACAGAACTACCCACCATACCAGGACCAAGCAGCGGAGGATATCTGGCAAGGACCGGGGAACACGGCTGGTAAAGGAGCCCGAGAGGCAGTCCCAAGAATTTTATTTGGGGGGGCACAAGGGCAGTTTGGCGGGGCGAGGATGGAGCCCCAGGCCAGCTCCCCGTACCCTTTTTAGGCAGAGACGAACTGGACAGGTCCCGTGCTTTGGGGTGATGGGTACGGTGGCGAGGCCGAGCATTTTCAGGCCAGTACGCGCAGTACCAGGGCCCCGCATGTGCCAGGGGAAAGTGGGCATCCAGCCAGTAGGGGTGATGCCAGTCCTGCGCTCAAGACCGCCAGTGCGCCTCTACGGTCCAGTGTTTCCTGATACACGCACGAGCCTTGAGGTGCGTCAGCCCAGTCTGACTGGGCCTGTTCCCGCTCCCCGCACTAGCCCTAAGGTGCGTGTGCCCAGACTGGCACATCCTGTACCAGCCCCACGCATCAGGCATCTAGTGCGTCAGCCCAGCCTCGCCAGTCTGGTGCCGCCAGAGCCGCCCGCCAGTCAGGAGCCGCCAGAGCCGCCCGCCAGTCAGGAGCCGCCAGAGCCGCCCACCAGTCAGGAGCCGCCAGAGCCGCCCGCCAGTCAGGAGCTGCCAGAGCCGCCCGCCAGTCAGGAGCCGCCAGAGCCGCCCGCCAGTCAGGAGCCGCCAGAGCCGCCCACCGTTCCGGATCTGCCAGAGTGGCCCGCCAGCCGGGCGCAGGCAACGCCGCCCGCCAGCCGGTGCAACCAGGGTCGCCCGCCAGCCGGGCGAGGTCAGGGGCGCCACTTAAGTGGACTACGTCAGGGATGGAGCAGAGTCCACATCCCGCACCTGAGCCGCCTCCCATATAGGTGGGTTGGGGAGGGGGGGTGTAGTACTGTGCCGTCGTTGACGGCAGCCACCCTCCCTTCCCTCCCTTTTTGTTTAGGGGATTTTTCTGGTTGTTTTGGGGTTTTTCTGTGTTTTGTGTAGGTGCATTCCGGGGTCTGCACCTTTGGGGGGGGGTACTGTCACGTCCTGACCAGTATAGAGTATATTTGGTTATTGTAGTTTGGTCAGGACGTGGCAGAGGGTAGTTGATGTATGTATTATGGGGTTTGTCACTGGTCTATGTCTGTGTTTCTATGTCTAGTTGATTGGGGTTGGACTCTCAATTGAAGGCAGGTGTGTTGAGTTGCCTTTGATTGGGAGTCCTATATAGTAGGGTGTTTTTGTCTTTGTTTTTCGTGGGTAGTTGTTTGAGAGCACTGCTTTTTGTTGAGCCTGCTTTCACTGTTTCATGTCGTTAGTTTGTTCTCTTCTGTGGTGTTCGCATTATTTGATTAATAAATATGTTGAGCACGCAACCCGCTGCGCTTTGGTCCCATTCTCTCTACGACGACAGCTGTGACATTAGGCTTCTACTTCTAGTTTACGGACACAGTATATTTTACATTAGTTATCTTTAGTTTGTTTTTAGTCCCATCCTTCAGCTACCCTCAACCCCTCCCATCCATCTATCTCTGAAGACCATCCAGTTTTGATTTCTATTTGTCATATATTTTTCAACTGTGCTGTTTCACAAAAGTTCTGAACCTATATACATTTTACGGACACAGTATATGATGTGATTAGCTGTGGCTCAAAGCAGCCTCATAAACGTTCAGTTAGACATTTGCACTTGCCATACAATATTTAAATATCTAGCCAACATTTTTGAATTTAATAACATTACCTTGTGAACATAAGCGCTGTAACGACTTGACACTTTGACTATGGATAAAGGCAAGTACAATCGCATACTAGTAGTAGTAATCACTCCTGCTCGAGTCTACACATTCTGGGTGAAGCAAACAACGTCATCATCTCACTGGCTTCTTCTCTGGCGAGCTCTCATTGGCTAT
The DNA here is from genome assembly GCF_901001165.1 of Salmo trutta. Lineage (NCBI taxonomy): Eukaryota > Metazoa > Chordata > Actinopteri > Salmoniformes > Salmonidae > Salmo > Salmo trutta. Next base: position 20,303,907 of record NC_042976.1, on the reverse strand, counting down.
TGCTGATCACGTTCTCAAAACTTGTTGTTGCACATCTCACACTACAAGAGCATTCCAGATTTTGTGGCGATAAAATCAAACATGTTTGAAAATATCTGGCCAAAATCGTGTATTGTACACCCAGCTTAAGTGAATTCGATGAGTCTTTCTCCATTCTGATTGCTTTATACTGTTCAATTAAACCAAAAATAATTTTCAGCATTTTCATCAATTTCTGAATTTCAAACACTCATTTCAGATCATTTCCACATTGCCTCGTATGTCTAAACTATGTGGGCAAACAATCTAAGCATTATTTTTAACCAAGTGTTGCAAATACGATTTGATTTGCGATTTAGAGCAAAACATGACACTTGGGTTAACAGTTGGAATCATGGAAATAGAATGATTATTCTAATGCTATAGTTCGAATATAATAGTGGGCACTTTGAATACAGTGTTGTTTGACATGACAGCGAATGAAAATGCCAGGGAGGAGTTATTGTGACCGGGTAGGGACCTAAGTGTTTCCTATAATCTTTGGCTAAATTGAATGTTTTACCTTAGCTACTTCATGTAGCTAACATATTCATGCTTCTTTGATTTAGAAGATACTGTTGCACAAACCACATGCTGATTTAGGTCTACACCCTCTACACCCTGGTATTATCAGTCTGTATAGCTAGTTACGTTTGCTTTGACTCAGTGCATTTATTAGCTAGCTAGCTATCAAGCTAACAAGCGATTATCATTAGTGGCTAACACGATTTAGGCTGAACTTGCTAAGAAAAGACAAACTAGCCATTGGCAGATGTAAGAAACAAATGAATAGTGTAATTATTGAACGCTAGTGGATTTATATTAAGAAGCAAAGTAAAAACAGCATCGTTGTCCTCAACATTGTTGCTTGTGCTTCATTGACCATGCAGACTAAATGCAAGTGTCTCGGGGTCAAGCAACAACAAATGTGCTCCTTGAGTGACTGGTGGAAAGTGGCATGGGGAGAGAGAAAGAAAGAGAGAGAGTGGCAGGAGATTACTTATTATTACTATAGAAGGAAAAGAAAAACCCAAACCGGTCCACGGATCAATACCGGTGCGTCGTAAAATATGGTATACAGGACATTTCTAAGTGACCTCTAAGTGACCTCAAACTTTTGACCTCAAACGGTAGTGTATGTTAATGCATGTAAACTCAGCATAAAAATAAATGTCCTCTCACTGTCAACTGCGTTTTTTTTTCAACAAACTTAACATGTGTAAATATTTGAACATAACAAGATTCAACAACTGAGACATACACTGAACAAGTTCCACAGACATGTGACTAACAGAAATGTCCCTGAACAAAGGGGGGGTCAAAATCAAAAGTAACAGTCAATATCTGGTGTGGCCACCAGCTGCATTAAGTACTGCAGTGCATCTCCTCAATGACTGCACCAGTTCTTGCTGTGAGATGTTACCCCACTCTTCCACCAAGGCACCTGCAAGTTCCCGGACATTTCTGGGGGGAATGGCCCTAGCCCTCACCCAACAATCCAACAGGTCCCAGACGGGCTCAATGGGATTCAGATCCGGACTCTTTGATGGCCATGGCAGAACACTGACATTCCTGTCTTGCAGGAAATCACTCACAGAACGAGCAGTATGGCTGGTGGCATTGTCATGCTGGAGGGTCATGTCAGGATGAGCCTGCAGGAAGGGTACCACATGAGGGAGGAGGATGTCTTCCCTGTAACGCACAGCATTGAGATTGCCTGCAATGACAACAAGCTCAGCCCGATGATGCTGTGACACACTGCCCCAGACCATGACGGACCCTCCACCTCCAAATCGATCCCGCTCTAGAGTACAGGCATCGGTGTATCACTCATTCCTTCGACGATAAACGCGAATCCGACCATCACCCCTGGTGAGACAAAACCGCGGCTCATCAGTGAAGAGCACTTTTTGCCAGTCCTGTCTGGTCCAGCGACGATGGGTTTGTGCCCATAGCCGATGTTGTTGCCGGTGATGTCTGGTGAGGACCTGCCTTACAATAGGCCTACAAGCCCTCAGTCCAGCCTCTCTCAGCCTATTGCGGACAGTCTGAACACTGATGGAGGGATTGTGCGTTCCTGGTGTAACTCGGGCAGTTGTTGTTGCCATCCTGTACCTGTCCCGCAGGTGTGATGTTCGGATGTACCAATCCTGTGCAGGTGTTGTTACACGTGGTCTTCCACTGCGAGGACAATCAGCTGTCCGTCCTGTCTCCCTGTAGCGCTGTCTTAGGCATCTCACAGTACGGACATTGCAATTTATTGCCCTGGCCACATCTGCAGTCCTCATGCCTCTTTGCAGCATGCCTAAGGCACGTTAACACAGATGAGCAGGGACCCTGGGCATCTTTCTTTTGGTGTTTTTCAGAGTCAGTAGAAAGGCCTCTTTAGTGTCCTAAGTTTTCATAACTTTGACCTTAATTGCCTACCGTCTTTAAGCTGTTAGTGTCTTAACGACCGTTCCACAGGTGCATGTTCATTAATTGTTTATGGTTCATTGAACAAGCATGGGAAACAGTGTTGAAACCCTTTACAATAAAGATCTGTGAAGTTATTTTGATTTTTACGAATTATCTTTGAAAGATAGGGTCCTGAAAAAGGGACGTTTCTTTTTCTGCTGAGTTTATTAATTACAGTCATTTACCATTCCCCTTCCTGGAGTGGAAACGTTGTTTAAAGAGTTCACAACCTGCTATATTTGTGAGAAACAAGTTTTGGTATATTTCATAACCATCATTTATACGTTTTGTCAATTGTTTTATTGTCTTTTGTTTGAAGTGCTTCATGTGAGCAATGTGTCTGGTTTCTCTGTCCCGAGGCAGCGCATGCGCCTGTGTGCGCATAGAAGTACCTGGCCTGCTGCTAGCAAATGTAGGAAAATGCCCATTTTGGAATGTCTGAGTTTTGATCATCTTAACTCCACCATTAATAAGCTGAGCTTCTCAGTAATTTTATTTCACCTCACACAGTAAGTAAACATAATCTGTTTTTATAACATCCATTGCAAATGATAATAGTTCCTCATTTGAAAAATAACTCGAACACTCTCCCGGCCTCGATAATCACCAAGCCTCGGTGCGAAAGAGAAAACTTTTATGATAATATTATTATCTGAGGATCCCATATATTCAGTGGAAACGTCATAAAATACCTGACATTCCTAAAAACAGTTGTCTGTCCCATGTTCACTGGTGCTGTAAACTCTGAGGGCCAGGAAAAAGACTGTTGATGTTGCAAGTTCGCTAGCGAAAGCTTCAGGCCGGACCCAGTTGATTGATTTGATACAATGTTGCACTTCACTAGCAATAGCTCAAGTCAAGACAGATTGAAAGGGAGGCAGACAGGTGGAGTAGAGAGATGAATGCGATTGAAAGAACCTGAATTATCATCAGGATATTTTATTGTGTTTTTAAGTCGGCTTTAAGTCCTATGTATTTTACATAGTTGACCAAAGGAAGTTATAGGCCTACTGCTGCATTGGCCTATAGGCTATCTCTGAGTTCCATGCGCTCATTTCTTTAGCTGCCAATGGACCACGGTGTATCAATGTGTCTATTTGGCAGAGGCTGCTGCGTGCACACATAGAAGGTCCTGTGGAAAAAACGTTCCCCCCATGGAAATCAATTGTCCGTCCAGCTGATTCGTTCTGGCACCGACCCTGTTTGGCTACATTGTTTGATATAATTTTAAGACTCTGGGTTTCAGGAATTGGCAGTTACAGGTTTTTCAAAAAAAATGCTAAATGCTCCAACTTCCTGAGGGGGAAGTTGACTGACCCCCTCCGGATCTCCTCCCTACCCAACCTTAGGCCTACATCAGCACCACCGGCCTTGTCAGAAAATCCCAGGGAGATCCCTGATTGTACATTTAATAGTATTTCTAGTTAGCTACTGAAGAGCAGCCAATTACCAAGTACCCATAACAGTCTATAGTCTGCCATGCCTACTGAGGCAGTTTTCTGCCAACATCATCATCATTAGGCATTTTCCTATGATTTGAGCAGTATGGGTGTCGCACGTGTGTGGTCATGGTGTCCATGAGGCCGCCGCCGCTCTAAAGTGGTGCTCATAAAAATGATTTAAGGTTGGCAGGTCTGTGAATGACAAACGGCTTGTTTTCGAACATCAAATAATGTTTATGGAACGCTGTGATTTATCGGCAAATCGTATCATCAAATGCAGCTATCTATCAGATGTTTTCATCATAAGCTGTTAAGCATTCTGTTTCGAGTCATTAAGGCTGTTATTTAAAACTAATAAAAGCAATGTTAAGTTTGCCAAAGATTACAGCAGCTGTGCCTCTGAAGTTGAATTTACTGACATGAAATGAACCCTCCTCTCTTATGCCCCCTCTCTCTCTCTCTGCTAAGGAGCAACGCAACAGTGTCTCTTATATTAATTAGGCTAGGCTGACAGATCATAATGGACTTTGAAGGTGGTTAGTAGAATTGTAAAGGATATGATTATAATATTTGTCCACTGACTCCAAGTGAGGATACAGGATATGTTTACATTGTTGATGATTGGACAGCAGTTCACTACGGTTTTGATCTACCATCTAAAATGGTACATCCCAATTGTTGTTATAGTGCAACACTGTCTTGCTGACAGTGGGATGAACACTGAACAATCAATATATCCATCACATATCCTCTCTAGTTTAGATCCTCACAAACCGCCTATTAAAGCCATCAGTGTCTTCCTCCTAGCTCTCTCTGTGACCCTCCACCACTGTCCTATTCTTTATGGATCAGTCTCATCTCTCATCACTCAGTGTTTGAGGACAGACAGCTCTGAGTCAGTTACACCATCCCCTGACCTTAGCTGTTTCTGCAGACTTTACCTCAGCAAGATCTTTGTGCGGTCTTGCCAATAAAAACAGATAATAACACAAACTGATCTGGGACCAGGCTTTGATCTTTCTGTATTGCTAGCTAGGCCAAACAATCCACCAGGGAGGGCAAGAGGGATTATTGTAGCCTGGTCCAAGATCCGTTTGTGCTGTCTTGCCAGCTTCTATGGTCATTGTCATGCATTAGCAGCATAAACTTGTGGCAAGCCACACAAACTGTTCTGAGACCAGGCTAGGATACTTAGGCCCAGCAGGGTGTGATTGTCAGAATCCCCACAGGGTAGATAGATGAAGAGGACATGAACAGGGCTGTGTTGCTTCTTACCCACTGGAAGAAACACTTCTGTTCCCTTCCTGCTCGGGCCAAGCCATAGAGCCTAATGTGAGCAGACAGTAATTATTGGATCTGATGGGATTAAACTAATTTGTTTGGCCAACCTCTAGCTAAATGAAGACTGTGCCCATATTAGGACACCCTTTGCGTCAGTCGTGACTCTGAAGCTGTCCTAATATGGATATCTGTATGGATTAGGTTTAAAACTGGAATTGATACATCCAATGATATATACCCATTGATTCCTGAAGAATGTAACTTATAAATGCCTCATGAGTTTAGTTCAACTGTCGTACTCCATCAGAACCCCAAATATAAGCTTGTTTTACTATGTTTGTAAACAATGTAAATGTAAAGAAACAATGTACATCCTCAAAACATGGTTGCAACTGTAATGTTGATATCATGGATGGTCAGTCCTTTCATCCATAGCTCTATCCATGAATTTGAGAGTGCTTACATTTCTCCAGGCCCATCCCTCAGCTTTTTACCGAAACAGAGGCTGGGTGACGCTTTGTTCATGTTTTAATTAAGGATTCTAGATTTAGGGCTCTATTGAATCAGATCCGCATTAGCCAACATCCGTATAGCGGTTGTTTTGGCAGTGTCGTAGGTGGAACTGTGTTAGAGCTGTCAAATCCACAAGTGGGTCCTGGCAATATACCTAAAGCAGACATTGCCATTGGCTGCACGGAGTCACATTAAGACATATCACATGCAGCCTTATTTAAAAATTGGAACACTGGAACATGAGATGTAATCTACACCTCCATTAGGAACACTGGAACATGAGATGTAATCTACACCTCCATTAGGAACACTGGAACATGAGATGTAATCTACACCTCCATTAGGAACACTGGAACATGAGATGTAATCTACACCTCCATTAGGAACACTGGAACATGAGATGTAATCTACACCTCCATTAGGAACACTGGAACATGAGATGTAATCTACACCTCCATTAGGAACACTGGAACATGAGATGTAATCTACACCTCCATTAGGAACACTGGAACATGAGATGTAATTTACACCTCCATTAGGAACACTGGAACATGAGATGTAATTTACACCTCCATTAGGAACACTGGAACATGAGATGTAATCTACATCTCCATTAGGAACACTGGAACATGAGATGTAATCTACACCTCCATTAGGAACACTGGAACATGAGATGTAATCTACACCTCCATTAGGAACACTGGAACATGAGATGTAATCTACACCTCCATTAGGAACACTGGAACATGAGATGTAATCTACACCTCCATTAGGAACACTGGAACATGAGATGTAATCTACACCTCCATTAGGATGATAGAAACCCTCATTATTTCCTTGAATGATGCTCTATTATGTAATTATTACTATACAGCCTACACTTTCTCCTTCTGAACTTCTAATGCAAGTGGGGCAGGTGTGGCTTTCTGACAATGATCGCAAGAACAACAGCTGACCGATTTGACAGCGCCAGCGCAGTTACACGTCCAACGCCGCCAAAACATCAGCTATGCGGGTGTAGGCTATCGCCGGGTAACGCTTGATCTTATTGAATCTAGGCTTTAATCTGTGTCCAGACCCTTATGTTGAAATTATACAGTAGGCTAGACACATCTTGGTCAACTTGTCATAGTTCAAAACAGTCATTTAAAGAGGTTCTCTATCACATTTATCAAGGGACAATTCAGTCAGTGGAAAATAACCCAGAGAGTATAGGTAGACTACATTGGTATGCCATACACACAATTCAATTAATTCAAAAAGGTTACCAAGGTTGGGAAATTGTCAGATCTCATGCTTCTCAAACAAAGCTTTCTCAGATGCAAATCACTGAGCAGCTCCAGTATGACTAGCTCTGAATATGCGATCAGATCCACTGCCTCTCTTCATTGGACTTCTACTACACGCACACACATGCGTGTAGTAGACTTCTACTCCACACACACACACACACACACACACACACACACACACGCAAACACATGCACACACACTTTTCACAGAGGTCACAGTTAGCACCTTCTCTTCATGCATTCAGTTTAAATTGAAATGCTTCTCTTTCATACAGTAAACAGCAGAGCAGAAACCTCTCCCTCCATTAGATCTCCAAGCCCCTGAGGAATATTCTGCCCTGATAGAACCAACAGTCATATTCTGTATACACCATTGATTTACTTTGCAGGGCTCACCTCTTGTATGCCTGTAGTCTTTTGCTCTGTGACACATACACACACTCACTCTCACACACAAGCATTTAAAATCAAATCAAATTTTATTTGTCACATACACGTGTATAGCAGATGTTATTACGGGTGTAGCGAAATGCTAGGCACACTCATGCACACATACACACACAGCTGTGTATCTAATGAAGCTGACCAGGTATAAGGCAAAATGCTAGGACCAATAATAACACAGCTTTCCCCTCTCGCTGAAGTGCCCTGCCTCTGGTCCCCCGATTAGCATGGTGAATTCTCTCTGCAAGAATTGGAACGTGTCCCAAATGGCACTCTATTCCCTATTTAGTGTGAACCAAAATCAGATGTTTTAATTGAGGAAGGAGGATGGAGTGAAGTGCATCTTTAAATTACAGCACCCCATATGATTTAACCATTAGAGCAGAGCACTGTGCTGTCTGTCAGGTTGGAGCTGGGCTATTCATCACCTCCACGAGGAGATCTGAACAGGCAATAGAGACCATGCTGAATAGCCCTATCGTGTCTCTTGCTCTATCATGGGGTGGGAAATATGAAGATATGAAGAGATAAAAAAAAAAAAGTTTTACCTTCACTCTTCATATTCAAATGTTCAACTAATCAATAAAATGTTCAGCACTACACTTTTGGCCTTCTGGGAGACATACTGTATGAACATATGAGAGCAAGAGCAAGGAAGGATAGACGGATAGACAGAGACACAGTGCTTGAACATAGTATGATTACTAGCCAGGTCCTCTAATGCCCCCATACACACTCAGCTAAATCAATTGGCTGGAACGGTGTTATTCATTACTTCCATGACCTTTCAGCCTCTGTCCCCTCAACCAGAGACCAAGGAGGAACTGTCCTGCTGCTGCTTTTGTGTGTGTGTGTGTGTGTGTGTGTGTGTGTGTGTGTGTGTGTCTGTGGGGACATGTTTAACTATACTTATGGGGACCAGAAGTCTTCAGAAGGATAAAAAACAAGGACAATTTGGACAAGTAGGGACATTTTGCCATTCCCCACAAGGAATATTGCTATTTTAGGCTTAGGGGTTAGGTTTAGGTTTAAGGTTACAATTAAGGTTAGGGGTCACGGTTAGTTTTAGGGTTTGGGGTTGTGTGGTGTGGTGTGGTGTGGTGTGTGTGTGTGTCTATATATAACCTGATCCCCACATGATCATGAGCCAGAGGTTTATTTGGGTATTTACACTCAAGTGCACTGCATGCCTCACTGAAGCCTACCGTCGACAGAACACTTCACATGCAAATGTCTTGTTAGTCACTATATTTGCATCAGGAAATGATCTTTCCTTTAGATCAGGGGTGTCAAACTCATTCCACACAGGGCCGAGTGTCTGCGGGTTTTCGCTTTTTTTCTTTCAGTTAAGACCCAGACAACAAGGTGAAGGCAGTTCCTTACTTATAAGTGACCTTAATTCATCAATCAAGTATAAGGGTGGAGCGAAAATCCGCAGACACTCGGCCCTCCATGGATTGAGTTTGACACATCTGCTTTAGATTAATAAAGTAAAGATAGAGACATGCTAGATCATTTGCTGAACATACCTTGATCGACAGTAGTACAATATAGATGAGTCTCTTTTATGATCGATACTAGTATGTAATCCATTGTCTGCTGGTCTCTTTATTACTCCCAGTCACAGAACATAGATTTTTCATTTTCTCCACTGTGTATCATCATGGTAAATATTGACACAGAAGTGGGTTATTAAATACACTGTAATGAAGCCATCAGATTCAGACTTTAAACACACAGTATGTTGTCTGAATAAGATCAAATGCGACATATTATGTCACCACTAAGTAATGTAGAATGAACCTGACAGCTATGAAATTTCAAATGACTGAGGTCGTTTAGTCTTGATTTATGGCACAGAGATAATGTCAGCGTTTCACTGTGACCAGTAGATGGCAGTGTTGTATCTTAAATGCCTCATGCTTACAGCTCAATGGCTAGAATTTTGAAGGACAGGCTTAGTAAAGTGTAGTGTATTACTGTGTATTTCATTTTGTAAATCTAATTGCAAAAATATACTTATAATAAAATTGCTTATAATAAGAAAATCAGATGGCACAATTCTCTTGTTTTTTTTTTAATTTACGGTTAGCCAGGGGCACACTACAACACGCAGACATCATTTAGAAACAAAGCATTTGTGTTCAGTCAGTCCACAAGATCAGAGGCAGTAGGGATGACCAGGGATGTTCTCTTGATAAGTGAGGACATTGGACCACTTTCCTGTCCTGCTAAGCATTGAAAATGTACTTTTGGGTGTCATGGAAAATGTATGTAGTAAAAAGTACATTATCTTGTTTAGGAATGTAGTGAAGTAAAAGTAGTCCAAAATATAAATCGTAAAGTACAGATACCTAAAAGTACTTTTTTACTTTCTGCTTAAGTAGTACTTTAAAGTATTTATATTTAAGTACTTTACACCACTGTCTAATCGGGAGTAGGACCTATTGCCTACAATAGAACATCACACATTCAAGTGTTTGAACTTCTAACGCGGCTGCATGGGATTTGTCATATATAAAGTTGCTTGGTTTCATTGCACCCAATGGCAGTGTAGGGCGATAAGGTAACACAAGGAGCCACTTGTGGATTTCACAGCTCTTATCGCAGTTCCACTGCCATAACAACCTCTATGCAGGTGTCGACCAAAGCTAATCTGATTTAATCGAGCCCTAGAACTTTCAGATGGAGTTTTTTCCTCTGTTTGCATGGATGTTGTTATATGTTTGGATCCTGTTGTGTCATTCACTCAGAATCAGTCAGTTGCCATACCCACTCATTACTTTGGGACCCAAGAGGCTGTATGTGTGCGTGTAACATTTCACGTTTGTCATTAACAAACATGTTTCTATATTTCAACCAATTCTTTGAATTACTTTTGAAAATATGTGGCTCTCAGAGTATGTAAATATAATTATATTAGGTAATATGCAGTCCACAAGAAACAGATAACTGATCATTTAGAACAACACTTCTATATGTTATGATTGTGCTACCATAATCGTTCCATTAACTCAAGTGATCTTAAATTCACCAATGTGAAAAGTAACACTTTTGGAGACCATAGTGGTTGTTTACAAATTTTGTTTCTGGCCGAGTGGCCGAGGCCGCTCTTCCCCACAGATCAAAAAAACAAACATTTGCATTGTTTTTCAACTTATCATAAAAAAATATCATTAATAAACACTTGTATATTGAAGAACCCTACATTTTTCTCTTTTTCTTATTTTCCCATTTTTTTTCCAAAATGTATTCAAATTTTTCTTCAACTTCTTTCTTCCTTATTCCCCGCTTAACATACTATTGTTCCCCAACTTTGGCACTTGCTACGCCAGTATAGTGGGTTTGATTCCCGGGAACACAGATACTTAAATTGTTTGCGCAAATGACTAAGTCCCTATGGTTAAAAGGGTCTGCTAAAAAAATGGCTTATACTATATAATTAGAGTGTACTACTTATGGCCCTATATAGGGACTACTGTACTTGCACTACTTATGGGTCCTGGTCAAAAGTTTGCAAGCAGACTGATGGTAAAAGGACAAGAGGAGGGTAGGGTATAGTAGCTCATTGATGGGGCTCCCGAGTGGCTCAGCGGTCTAAGGCACTACATCTCAGTGTTATAGGCATCACTACAGACCCTGGTTTGATTCCAGGCTATATCAAAACCGACTGTGATTGGGAGTCCTATAGGGCGGTGCACAACTAGCCCAGCGTCGTCCGGGTTAGGGTTTGGCCGGGGTAGGCTGTCATTGTAAATAAGAATTTGTTCTTAACTGGCTTGCCTAGCTAAATAAATGTTAAATAAAAAAATGATATACACTACATGACCTAAAGTATGTGGACACCTGCTCATTGAACATCTCATTCCAAAATCATTGGCATTAATATGGAGTTGGTCCCCCCCCTTTTTTTTACTCAATCTAGCCTCATACCATCATATCATTGCCTTGGTTCCAAGATACTGTATCTGCGTATTCAAACACCTCTGTGTAAGGGAAGATTGACGCCACAAATGTGTTGTCACGGAAAAATACTGTTAAACTTGTTAAAACAGTCTAAGTGTATATTTTGCATTTGTGAAAATATTTTGATGTGATATGAAAGTAGAGGGCTTTACGTTTCTAAAACCATACCGCAATTGAAAATCGACTCCCAATTTACCTTTAAACAGAACATGGAAGGTCCTTGGACTATAAGGAGTTACGTTAGGCTCCTTTAGTCCATTATTGGGCTAGAGTAGGGGTTAAGGTTAGGGCTGAAGGTAGGGACGTCTCAATGATACCTGATAGCACTAACCGTTTGACCACACATCCCCAAACAATTTGCAAGACAGCATGTTTCTCAAATGGCTCTGAAAAAAAATGACCTTCGCAGCAGCAACACAGCACGGCCTGTACACATACACACTTTCATGTACAAAACTTTGTTTTAATCTAAAGAAGAATAAGGGGGTGGATTTATGTCAATACCATAGAGAATGATATAAGCCTCTAGTGGCCAATATACCATTTATCCGATCAAATAACATTTTATTTGTCACATGCCCCGAATACAACAGGTGTAGACCATACCGTAAAATGCTTACTTTCAAACCCTTAAAACCAACAATGCAGTTAAGAAAATAGGGTTAAGAAAATATTTTCTAAATAAACTAAAGTAAAAAATTTAATAAAAACATTTAAGCATGAGCCATTGAGGGCTTCCACCATGCTTTTGCTATTTTAAAGTAGTCAAAGTTGTCAACTAAGTAGTCAACTGGGTGGGGATTCCTATGGGTTGTAGCCTCAATGGCATTGCCCATGCGGTCACAGACGCTATAATGGCACAGATATACATATGAGTCCTATTTCTATCTCTGTGGTTTATACCTTTTACATCACTACTAATTAGGCTGCCCTGGGAAACATGGACAGAAAGTATGATTTCTACTCAGTCACCTGCAGAATGTCTCCAATTAAGATCCAGTAATAACGTTTAGTATCTTCAAGCATCCTCATATCTAAGCTAATCATGCAGGGCATGCGTTACATTGTAATATGTGATGTACATACCGCAAAATACTTTGCTGTTTGATTTGTTGTCTTCCAAATAGCACCAGACCAGTGAGTCTCTGTGATTTAGCGTTTACGTGTATGTCCGCTCTTTTTGGGCCTTAATGCTTTCCGTAGCAATACTTGCGGAAAAGGATAAGGGAGAAAATGGCTACAGAGACAATCGACAACGATTTAGCAGTGGAGCTAAGCCCTAATTCTAGAGAAGAGGTAGCTAAGAAGTTTGTACCCATATATAAGAACTCGAACATCCCACAAAGGAATACAACAATATTAGTTAGTAGTTCTTCTAAGTTTTAAAAACATTTGATATGCTACTTACAGCGGGCCTTTTCTACTGCCGGCTAGCCAGGCTAGTAAAGTTAGCTAGCTTGCTGCACTTCTCACATGGAAAAAAGCGGCACACATGGAGGAGAGCGCCTTTGCAGCTAACGCTATAGAGTAGAAGCAAGGTGTTAACTGCCGTTTCGATGTATCTAGGTACTAGCTAGATGGCTAGATAGTTCGTTTGTCAGTGAAGTTTTGATGTGCTAATGTCGGATCAAATAAAATCGTTAGCATCAGCTATTTGGATAGCTAACGTCACGTCATATCAACGTTAGCTGACCAAGTTAGCTAGCTACGCCACATCAAATATGATAACAGAAAGTAGGGACGCTGGATTGCAACAGGCTAGCTGACAATATGTATTTTAGTCAATATCTTGCTAAACGTGGTCAGTGTTGATAGGCAATGTGTCGCTCGCAAATGTGCATTCTGTGCACATTGGCAGAGAAACATGGCAGTGTCTACCTCAAATTGTATTTGTCACATGCGCCGTGTAGACTTTACAGTGAAATGCATACTTACAAGCCCTTAACCAACAATGCAGTTGTAAGAAAATACAAAAAAAGAGAAGAATAACAAATAATTAAAGAGCAGCAGTCAATACAACCTGCTGACTGGCGTCTCCTCCATGTAAGACTTTCATAGTCAGATTCCCAGCAGCTTGCTGAAGATGTTTAACCTTAGATCACAGTTTGTCCTGGAATCTTGGAGAATAATCAAAACGTGTAATTTCATGAAGCATTTCATTTCTGCAGAGGAAGGCATACAGCAGCTAAGTGTAGCCTCGGGTTGTGGCTTTTAGAACTACCCTTTTCTTAACCTCCCTACTGTATCCAGCACCCATGACCTCATAACTAACAACTGCAGCAAAATTTGGCTTCATTCAGGTTTGTTATAACCTGTGCATGTGTTTATAGAACCTCTCCACTTCAGCCTCTGATTTCAGTTTCCTTCCAGCAGTGGTAGCCAGTGCCCAGTGGCCTACGACATGATCTCAGTAATCATATTGGTGCCTGCTCCTGTGTATTTAATGTCTCTGCGCTAGGTGTTTGTTGTTCACGGAGGAGCTTGCATTATTTGTTTCCAGGCCCTTTGCTTTCATACACCATAACATCAAGCTTCAGTTCAGATAGCCATCCTTCCAAGTAGGCTAAACCAGCTATGTGTCCTTTGTTCCTCCTCCAGCCTCCCAGGACCAGTGGCATGGATCAGCCCCGGAGGAGTAGGAGTGGCAGCAGGAGCCCGTCCGAGGAAGGAGAGCGGGAGAACAATGTGGCACAGCAGAAGAGCAATGGTGAGTGGAAAAGAAGAAAGTCCTTTGTTTCTGACCATTTTGAGCCTGTAATCGAACCCACAAATGCTGATGCTCCAGATACTCAACTAGTATAAAGAAGGCCAGTTTGATTGCTTCTTTAATCAGAACAACTGTTTTCAGCTGTGCTAACATAATTGCAAAAAAGGTTTTCTAATGATTAATTGGATTAGCTAACACAATGTGCCACTGGAACACAGGAGTGATGATTGCTGATAATGGGCCTCTCTACGCCTATGTAGGTATTTCAATTAAAATTCAGCCGTTTCCAGCTACAATAGTCATTTACAACATTAACAATGTCTACACTGTATTTGTGATCATTTTGATGTTATTTTAATGGACAAAAATTTGCTTTTCTTTAAAAAACAAGGACATTTCTAAGTGACCCCAACCTTTATAAACGGTAGTGTATGTAATTATGTACTAACCAAAAAAGTGTTAAACAAATCAACATATATTTGATATTCTTCAAAGTAGCCACCCTTTGCCTTGATGACAGCTTTGAACACTCTTGGCATTCTCTCAACCAGCTTCACCTGGAATGCTTTTCCAACAGTCTTGAAGGAGTTCCCACATATGTTGAGCACTTGTTGGCTGCTTTTCCTTCACTCTGTGGTTCAGCTCATCCCAACCCATCTCAATTGGGTTGAGGTCAGGTGATTGTGGAGGCCAGGTCATCTGATGCAGCACTCCATTACTCTCCTTCTTGGTCAAATAGCCCTTACACAGCCTGGAGGTGTGTTGGGTCATTGTCCTGTTGAAAAGCAAATGATAGTCCCACTAAGCGCAAACCCTTTGGGATGGCGTATCGCTGCAGAATGTGGTAGCCATGCTGGTTAAGTGTGCCTTGAATTCTAAATAAATCACAATGTCACCAGCAAAGCACCATCACCTCCATGCTTCACGGTGGGAACCACACATGCAGAGATCATCCTTTCACCTACTCTGCGTCTCACAAAGACACGGCGAGTTGGAACCAAAAATCTCATATTTGGACTAGAGGTCGACCGATTAATCGGAATGGCCGATTAATTAGGGCCGATTTCACGTTTTCATAACAATCGGTAATCGGTATTTTTGGCCACCGATTTGCAGATTTTTTTTTTTTACACCTTTATTTAACTAGGCAAGTCAGATTAAGAGCACATTCTTATTTTCAATGACGGCCTAGGAACGGGGGTTAACTGCCTTGTTCAGGGGGGATTCGGGGATTCGTTTTTGCAACCTTCCGGTTACTAGTCCAACGCTCTAACCACCTGCCTTACATTGCACTCCACGAGGAGCCTGCATGGCAGACTGACTACCTGTTACGCGAGGGCAGCAAGATGCCAAGGTAAGTTGCTAGCTAGCATTAAACTTACCTTAACATAATCACTAGTTAACTACACATGGTTGATGATATTACTAGTTTATCTAACGTGTCCTGCGTTGCATATAATCGATGTGGTGCCTGTTAATTTCTCATCGAATCACAGCCTATTTCGACAAACGGATGATGATGTAACAAGCGCATTTGTGAAAAAAGCACTGTCGTTGCACCAATGTACCTAACCGTAAACATCAATGCCTTTCTTTAAAATCAATACACAAGTATATATTTGTAAACCTGCATATTTAGTTAATATTGCCTGCTAACATGAATTTGTGTCACTTCTCTAGCGTTCCGTGCAAGCAGTCAGGGTATATACAGCAGTTTGGGCCGCCTGGGTCATTGCGGACTGTGTGAAGTCCATTTATTCCTAACAAAGGCCCTAATTAATTTGCCAGAATTGTACATAATTATGACATAACATTGAAGGTTGTGCAATGTAACAGGAATATTTAGACTTAGGGATTCCACCCGTTAGATAAAATACGGAACGGTTCCGTATTTCACTGAAATAATAAACGTTATGTTTTCGAAATGATAGTTTCCGGATTCGACCATATTAATGACCAAAGGCTCGTATTTCTGTGTGTTATGTTATAATTAACCTCTCTTGGGGAGGTGGGACGCTAGCCACGGTTCACACTATTCAACAGCCAGTGAAAAATCAGAGCGCCAAATTCAAAACCACAAAAAGTCATAATTCAAAGTTCTCAAACATATGACTATTTTACACCAATTTAAAGATACACGTCTCCTTAATGTAACCACATTGTCCGATTTCAAAAAGGCTTTACGGCGAAAGCATAAAGTTAGATTATGTTAGGACAGGGACAACACAAGAAAAACCACACAGCCATTTTCCTAGCAAGGACAGATGTCACAAAAACCAGATAACCAGCTAAAAGTGTGCACTAACCTTTGACGATCTTCATCAGATGACACTCCTAGGACATCATGTTACACAATACATGCATTTTCTGTTCGATCAAGTTGATATTTATATCCAAAAACAGCATTTTACATTGGCGCGTGATGTTCAGAAAATATTTTGCCTCCAATACTTGCCGGTGAATTAGCACTACAATTTACAAAAATACTCATCATAAACGTTGATAAAATATCAAACTGTTGAATTGTAGATGAACATCTCCTTTATGCAACCGCTGTGACAGATTTCAAAAAAGCTTCACGGGGAAAGCACACTTTGCAATAATCTGAGTACTGCGCTCAGAAAAAGACATCAAGCGATACAGATACCCGCCATTTTGGAGTCATCTAAAATCATAAATAGCATTAGAAATATTCACTTACCTTTGATGATCTTCATCAGAAGGCACTTCCAGGAATCCCAGGTCCACAATAAATGTTGTTTTATTCGATAAAGTCCATAATTTATGTCCAAATACCTCCTTGTTGTTTGCGCGTTCAGTAATCTACTCCAAGTGTAGGAAGCGCGGCCAAAATGTCACGACGAAAAGTCAAAAAAAGTTATATTTACGTTCGTTCAAACATGTCAAATGTTGTATAGCATCAATCTTTAGGGCCTTTTTAACTTAGAACTTCAATAATATTCCAACCGAACGATTCCAATGTCTTGAAAAATGTTTTGGAACACAGCTACCTCTTCACGTGAACGTGCCCCAATGAACTCATGTGCTTTCCTGAGTCAACAACTTCTAACTTCCTTTGTTCGCTCTCTGTTCACCATAGACGCCTCAAATAACTTTCTAAAGACTGTTGACATCTAGTGGAAGCCTTAGGAAATGCAAAATGAACCCTAAGTCACTGTGTGTTAGATAGGCAATAACTTGAAAAGACTACAAGAACCAGATTTCCCACTTCCTGGTTGGATTTTTCTCAGGTTTTTACCTGCCATATGAGTTCTGTTATACTCACAGACATCATTCAAACAGTTTTAGAAACTTCTGTGTTTTCTATCCAAATCTACTAATAATATGCATATTCTAGTTCCTGGGCCCGAGTAGTAGGCCGTTTAATTTGGGTATGTTTTTCATCTGGCCATGAAAATACTGCCCCCTACCCAAGAGAGGTTAAGTCTATGATTTGATAGAGCAGTCTGACTGAGCGATGGTAGGCAGCAGCAGGCTTGTAAGCATTCATTCAAACAGCACCTTTGTGCGTTTTGCCTGCAGCTCTTCGCAATTCTTCAAGCATTGCGCTGTTTGACTTCAAGCCTATCAACTCCCAAGATTAGGCTGGTGTAACCGATGTGAAATGGCTAGCTAGTTAGCGGGTGCGCGCTAATAGCGTTTCAATTGTCACTCACTCTGAGACTTGGAGTAGTTGTTCCCCTTGCTCTACATGGGTAACGCTGCTTCGAGGGTGGCTGTTGTCGGTGTGTTCCTGGTTCGAGCCCAGGTAGGAGCGAGGAGAGGGACGGAAGCTTTACTGTTACACTGGCAATACTAAAGTGCCTATAAGAACATCCAATAGTCAAAGGTATATGAAATACAAATCGTATAGAGAGAAATAGTCCTATAATTCCTATAATAACTACAACCTAAAACTTCTTACCTGGGAATATTGAAGACTCGTGTTAAAAGGAACCACCAGCTTTCATATGTTCTCATGTTCTGAGCAAGGAACTTAAACTTTAGCTTTTTACATGGCACATATTGCACTTTTACTTTCTTCTCCAACACTTTGTTTTTGCGTTATTTAAACCAAATTGAACATGTTTCATTATTTATTTAAGGCTAAATTGATAGTATTTATGTATTATATTAAGTTAAAATAAGTGTTCATTCAGTATTGTTGTAATTGTCATTATATTAAAAAAAAGCCGATTAATCGGTAGCGGCTTTTTTGGCCCGCCAATAATCGGTAGCGGCGGTGAAACATCATAATCGGTCGACCTCTAATTTGGACTCATCAGACCAAAGGACAGATTTCCACCGGTCTAATGTCCATTGCTCGTGTTTCTTGGCCCAAGCAAGTCTCTTCTTGTTATTTGTGTCCTTTAGTAGTGGTTTCTTTGCAGCAATTCGACCATGAAGGCCTGATTCACGCAGTCTGCTCTGAACAGTTGATGTTGAGATGTCTGTTACTTGAACTCTGTGAAGCATTTATTTGGGCTGCAATTTCTGAGGCTTGTAACTCTAATGGCCTTATCCTCTGCAGCAGAGGTAACTCTGGGTCTTCCTTGCCTGTGGCGGTCCTCATCAGAGCCAATTTCATAGCGCTTGATGGTTTTTATGACTGCACTTGAAGAAACTTTCAAAGTTCTTGAAATGTTTTGCATTGACTGACCTTCATGTCTTAAAGTAAATATGGACTGTTGTTTCTATTTGCTTACTTGAGCTGTTTTTTGGCGTAATATGGACTTGGTATTTTACCAAATAGGGCTATCTTCTGTATACCACCCCTACCTTGTCACAACACAACTGATTGGCTCAAACATTAAGAAGGAAAGAAATTGCACAAATAATCTTTTAACAAGGCACACCTGTTATTTGAAATGCATTCCAGGTGACTACCTCATGAAGCTGGTTGAGAGAATGCCGAGAGTGCAAAGCTGTCATCAAGGCAAAGTGTGGCTACTTTGAAGAATATAAAATATATTTTGATTTGTTTTCAGTTTTTGATTACTACATGATTCCATATGTGTTATTTCATACTTTTGATGTCTTCACTATTATTCTACAATGTAGAAAATAATAAAAAATAAAGAAACTCTTGAATGAGTAGGTGTGTCCAAACTTTTGTCTGGTACTGTATGTCTAGAAGGAATCATATATTTTTCCCAAGCCTTGTTGGAACTTGGATTTGTCCCAATAACCTCCAATACCACTATCTCCCTGCCGTTGTTTACCTGGTTTCTCATCCTCATCACTGACAAACGGACAGTTCCAGCCTAGCAGCTCTCTGAGTCTGTGTTATTGTCCAGATAATGCTTTCAATCATCCCTTCTGCTGAGCTGTTGCAAATCCTTCCTCCGCTCCGAGAGAGAGGAAGAAAGACAGAGAGAAAGAGGATAGAGCGCAAGAGGATGGAGAGTGAGGGAATGGGAATAGGAGGCAGAGAAAAAGGGAGACAGACGGAGAGGGCAACACAAGCCTCCCGACATCCACCCAAGGGTATTTGAAAAGTGCCAGAGCGCAGAATCTGCTGCCTGCTGCTGATAGTCCTTTAAGTAGATCCCCTGTAACACCCAGGGTCTTACTCTGGCTGCCTTGAGTAGGTTGTGTGCCAAATCGCAACCTATTCCATATGTAGTGCATTACTTATGAACAGGTTACATAAGGCTCTGGTCAAAAGTGGTGCGCTATATAGGGAAGAGGGTGCCATTTGGGGCAGAACCTTAGAGCTGTTGCATTTCCCCCACAGCAGTCTAGGGAGGGAATTATGAAGCTATTGTTGTTATTGCGCTATGGAGATTGGATGTTCTCACTGTCTTGGTTGCAAATAGTGTCAGTGAATGTTGTTTACTGTTTATTTCTCAGTATCAACGTAAGAACATTTTAATTGGTATTACACAAATCAGAAGTTGCGAAAGCCAATTTTCAACAATGCATCATATATCAGTGAGTGGTGGTGAGGCAGTGCTGTTACCATCTAGAAGTGGATATTGCTGTCAGAGACCTTTTGACTCAGTTTTAGCACTGATTGCAGTTGCCTGAAAGGCACACCTCACTGCTTTGGGATTGCAGCTACTGTATGGATTTTATGGATGTCTTTCCCTCAAGATATTTTGTAGGCTAATTGTTTCACTATAGGTAGTGTGTCCAATCAAAACGCATCTTTTGACCAATGGGTAAAATAATGTTAATTGTATCAATAATACTCTATCAAAAGTTTCAAACCTCATGTCTCTATCATAATCTGTTCAAAGTGATTGGAGTTCTTACCCTTGTAGGATGGCCAGAATTAGGGTGACTAAATCAATGGAGACCAGAGGATTAAAATAAAATCTGGAAAATGACATTGTCAGCTAGGCTGCATTCTCTGCAAGAATTAAGGCTACTGACTACCTGACAGGCTCACTTTCCTGTTGAACTCGTCATCTTCTTGAATCCACAGGAAATAAAAAAATATATAGAGGTTAGATGGGCTCCTGAGTGGCGCAGTGGTCTAAGGCACTGCATCTCAGTGCTAGATGTGTCACTACAGACCCTGGTTCGATTCCAGGCTGTATCACAACCAGCCGTGATTGGGAGTCCCATAGGGCGGCGCGCAATTGGTCCAGCGTCGTCCGGGGTAGGCCGTCATTGTAAATAAGAATTTGCTCTTAACGGACTTGCCTAGTTGAATAAATAAAAAATGAAGATGGATATTGATTTTGAGATGTAGTATTTTCATATTTTTTGTATAGGCTTTTCATATTAATACAACATTTCTGTTATTTTAGATCTCTCGTAAAAACAAGCGTATGTCTGTGAAATGGCAACGGAGCATTGACTAATCCCAAGCTTTTTATTTTAGCAGATCTTGTCATGCTTATTTTGCTTTTTGAGACCAAACAACTTTGATGACGACGATCACACAATGTAAAATCCTCAAGTTGTTACGAGTAACCTGCGCCGCTATGTCAACCAAGCTCAGGACTTATTATTGGATGTATCAGGTTAAGAAATCTGCCTTTTTGGATATAATCAATGTTAATGATATGTTAGAGAAAGACCCCACTGATCAATTCAGAACATGAATAATCATATTTGTCTTGGTAAAATGTGAAATTTCATCACCAAAGTGCATTTCCACCCCTACTATACGCATTAGACAGAACTTGAAGTAATGTTCGCAGTATTCAACTTTAAATTATTTAATTGTATTACTATTTAATTTCTGCACTATTGTTTCTTGAACAGGTTAACTGTAACAGCTGCATGATAAGTTAATATTGCCACAGTCTACTCAGCAATCTGCTTACAGTCAGAAATATGTGAACTGAGGATGAGTCACTGGTCCAATAAGGCGTCCATCTCAGCAGGCCGCTACAGTGCACTTCATCAATTATTCCTGCTCTTAAGCCTTCAGCACAGTCAGGTCCCTCATATAGAGCTTTAACTGAATGTCAATTGACATTTTTAAAGTTCACTCTCGCACCATTTCATTCTTGTTTTCTTGCTGGTTGCTTGTGGTCTGAATGTAGATGGTCTATATTTTAAAAGACTCAAGGCGCATGCCCATAACCCACTTTCATTAACAGCACGTTCGCTATTTTCAACAATAGGAATGCGTGATGAAGCTAAGACCTATGAGTTTGTCTCCAAGGAAAACCAATTTAATTTCAGACAAATAGACTTAGACTCATAATCATACAGTGTCATGTGGAACTGAAAAGACACTTTTTAACCTAACTGTGTTTTGTCTTCAGTGGAAGCACCAGAGGGGGCAGATAGTCCTGCAGCCGGTCCCAGAGATGAATGCCCCAGAGCGGCCAGCCCTGGATCGGAGGCCCCCATAGTTCTAGGCAGTCCAGCCAGCTCCAAAGCCACCAGGGGCAGTAGGGTCCCTTCCAATGCCAGTGTCAGCCAGGAGGGGGAGTCTAGTGGCTCTGACAATGAGAGCAGTGATGAAGACAGTGATGAGGGAGTGGCCCGCAGGATGAAGAGCAGTGTGGCACAGATCGTGGTGAGTGACTGACAGGCATATTCAGGGGCCCATTTCATTGACACTTATTGTAGTCTGGTCCAGGACTAAGAAGCATTTTCAATAGAGATTTTCTATTGAGCATGCGTTCTAGTCCAGTACTAGGCTTCATTTGTGTCTGAGAAGCCGGCCCTCTAAGCTGATATTTGCACTGTTAGGGTTATACAAATACAAAAGTTTGCAGTGTTGGAATGTGTTGGCAGACACTGACCAGATAGGGGATTCTGACATGGTGTGTGTTGTGTTCCAGCATGGTCCAGATGACCAGAGTGTAAACAAAGGCAGGAGCCCCACCCCAGATGACAGGTGAGTGACTAACTCCATAGAGCTGCAGATAAAAGCTATGTCATCCTTCACTCTTCAGGCCTTCCAAATGTTCAACTTTCCCAATTCAAAAGTTCCATAGATTTTGCAAAAATCCCAGTTGGAGGATTCACCCCCTGCTTATTCCCTCCTGATTCCGGTAATCCTCAAACTGGGAAACAAATCAGGAATTTTGCAACCCTAATTTTGTTTCTCATTGGTCCATCCAGGGATGATGATCGCCGTAGGTCCCGCTCCAGGTCCCGTTCCAGAAGTCAGGAGAGGGATCGGCGCTACGGTAGAGGAGGTTACAGCGGGTACGGAAACAACATGGCCCAGTCTGGTTCCACTTGAGGTTTCTTTCTTCTGGGATAGCATTTCCTTGCCACTTCTGCTTGTTCTTTGGGGTCTAGACCGTTACTGTAAATCACTTTGTGATAACTGTTCATGTAAAAAGGGCTTTCTAAATCAAATGTGATTCATCTATATTGTGTTTACAACTAATTTAGAGTAGACCACATTCAGACTTGCCCTAGCTTCATTCTTAAAAAGACCGCTGCAGTATTGATATATTGAGATGCCTTTGCATCACCCACAGGTCAAGGGACGATGATCGAGACAGATATTACGACCGTTATGAGCGCCGGTCGAGTCGGGACAGAGAGGCTGAGTTCAGGAGGAGAGGCCGATCGCCCTCCCCAGCCCAGAAGGACACTGCTGCAGAGGAACCACCAATGAAGAAGAAGAAGGATGAACTGGACCCTATCCTGACCCGAACTGGTGGAGCCTACATCCCCCCGGCCAAGCTACGTATGATGCAGGCTCAGATCACTGACAAGAGCAGGTGAGTTCAGCTGATGTCTGCTAGACTGGAAATACTTTATAGCCTACTTCATGATGGGATGGTGTAGTTGACACAAGAACTCGAAACGAGAATGAAACTTGACCATATTTATTTGAAAGAATGAAATATGACTATTTCAATAAAATGATGAAATGCAACCAGGCTCAAATGCCATATCGTTTGTTCCGAGCTGTCAAGGAAATCAATCGATGACGACACAATAGATATTTATTTTTGGTCTGGCGGGAGCTAGGTGTCAGAGCCAGGCTCTAAAATTAGCAGCTGACTTTCTGAGAGAGGTGTGGATATCTGCCTGCGTCTGAAATGACACCCTACTCCCTACCTATTGCTATATAGGGAATCCCTGTAGAGGACTATATAAGGAAAAGGATGCTATTTCGGACAGAGTCACTCAAGGTGTTTTCACACAGTCACCTACCTCTAATCTCATCTCCTGGAAAAGCATCTTGGCCCCTTGAGGCCGAGCGCCCCGAGACGAGGCTGTGCTTCCCAAATGGCTCCCTATTTTGTGCACTTATTTTGATCAGAGCCCTACAGGCCCCGGTCAAAAGAAGTGCAACATAAAGAGAATAGGGTGACGTATGGGACACAGCCAAGGAGGTGACACGGATAATGAAGTAGAGATTGGTTCACTAAGATCATCTGGGGCAGAGGAGGGCAATGAAGGGGATTGGAATGATAGATGGGAGGACTGTTCCGTCCTCCCAGAGCCTAGACACACACACACTGAATACACTGACATACACACGCAACGCCACACACACACTGAGTACACTTAGACACACCACACACACACTGAGTACACTTACGCATACCACACACACACACACACTGAGTACACTTACACACACCACACCTCACCACACACAGTGCCCCACTCTAGGGGCCTTGAATAAAGCAGCACCATCATCGCTATATCCCAGACCAGCTGATCTGAGGATGCAGGAGGAGTTTTAGTTATTTCAGGGAACGTTTCCAGTTACTAACCACATTTCCATCCACAGTTTCCATCCAAGTAAAGTCGTACTGTATAAAAAAAAATTAATCATGAGAGCTGTGATGGAAAAAGGATGTTTCGGGAACAATTTCATAAATGCCGATAGATCATTTATTTATTTGAGATGGTGGGATCTTTTTGTGTCTGTAAAATTAATTATATGATAAATGGCAATGTAAACGCCTTTATGCGTAAATATTTATATAATAACTATCATATCGAAGTAAACGTTGAGTCGCGATGATGTGGTCCTCCCACTACGACTCAGGAAACCATGCAGTTTATTAGGCTACAGATAAAATAAGTCGTGATGAACGGTGAACTTGATGCTGCTTTCAAATAAATATCCAGGGTCGTCTTCTGGTGAAATGATGATCGATGCTTGCCTGCCGTTTGACATATTCAAATATTTTTGCTATTCATAATAATCTCATCATATAGAGTAGCCGCATTGTATCTGAGCTGTTGGCTAGAGCGCACATTTGCTATTTAATTTTTGTGACAAAATCAGTAGAGTTGAAAATGCGATGGAAACACATTGAACTTTAGATTTTTATTCGGTACATGAAAACATAAGCGAAAAAGTACATTTTGTGTGAACCATGTCGTCACGCACTGATTTCTATCTGCAACAAGTCAGTTTGGTGGAGAAACACCATTTTGAAAAAGGACAGAGTTGTCAGGGAACATGTATTACAATTATTTTTTCTAATCAAAGGATACCCATCACACCAGTTAGTTCAGATACACAAAAAATACAGTGTGTCTTGCCAATTGTTTCAAAGAGCTTACTTATCCCTCGGCTTTTTCTAGTCTGGCTTACCAGCGTATGAGCTGGGAGGCTCTGAAGAAGTCCATCAATGGTCTGATAAACAAGGTGAACGTATCCAACATCGCCATGATCATCCAGGAACTGCTGCAGGAGAACATCGTCAGGGGCAGGTAATGGACCAAGGTTTTTAATGGGTTTATTTCATATTTATTTATGTAGGCTATTCTGATTGAGATCAAATGTCTTCTACAAGAGAGACCTCTCCAATATCTTTGCTGTTGGAAACATTTCAAGTTTCTTAGTGTGCTTTGTGACAGATTAACTTCATAAAAGTGCAGATCACTAATGTGTGTGTTTGTGTGTGTGTTTCATGTCTGTGTGTCTGCTCTCCAGAGGTCTCCTGGCCAGGTCCACCCTGCAGGCCCAGAGTGCCTCGGCCACCTTCACCCATGTCTATGCTGCTGTGGTAGCCATCATCAACTCCAAGTTCCCTCAGATAGGAGAGCTCATCCTCAAGAGACTCATCCTTAACTTTCGCAAGGGCTACCGGAGGAACGACAAGGTGACTGGCTGGTTATGCACTAGATGTTTGAACTAAAACAACTTAAATGTTGATACATATTGTGGAGAATAAGGAGTTGTAATGTATCTAAGTCACTCTTTGTAGTTGTTTAAATGTATAATAATAATAATATATGCCATTTAGCAAACGCTTTTATCCAAAGTGACTTTGTCATGTGTGCATATGTTTGATGTATGAGTGGTCTGGGGGAATCAAACACACTACCCTGGCCTTAGAAGCACCATGCTCTACCAACTGAACTCCAAATGATTTTGTATCCTTGTTTTTCAGGCACAATGTCTCACAGCATCAAAGTTCGTTGCCCACCTGGTCAATCAGAATGTGGTACGTCCTCTTTTCTATGCTAGATCACACACGCGCGCACAGGCACTTAGTGTTGTAACCCTATTTCCCTTGTTCCCCACCCAGGCCCATGAGGTGCTGTGTCTGGAGATGTTGACTCTGCTCCTGGAGAGACCTACAGACGACAGCGTGGAGGTGTCCATCAGCTTCCTCAAGGAGTGTGGCCTCAAACTCACTGAAGTCTCCCCTAGAGGCATCAATGGTACATAGCAATACAAAACACTTCCGCTTCGCTCTTAGTTTGAACAGGCTTGGGTGATTGAAGCACCAGTTCCATCATCACAGCTACAGAATCCTTTTAGCAGTTTATCACAGCTCATTCAGAAAAATGTAGTGATTTCTTTATTCATTTCTCTGGTGATCTTGTTTTTGGTGCTCTTATGTTGCGTTTTTATTGGTATTAAATTCAAACCATAGAAATAGAATTCTATGATTCAAATATTGTCTGTGTCTGTTTTCAGCCATCTTTGAGCGGCTGCGTAACATCCTTCACGAGTCGGAGATAGACAAGCGTGTGCAGTACATGATCGAGGTGATGTTCGCCATCAGGAAGGACGGGTTTAAGGACCACCCTATCGTCCCCGAGGGGCTGGACCTAGTGGAGGAGGACGATCAGTTCACACACATGCTGCCCCTAGAGGATGACTACAACCAGGAAGATATACTGAGTAAGATACTATAGAATAATATATACAATAGAATATAGAATCAGTTCACACATGTTATCTCTAGAGGACTACAACCAATAAGATATACTATAGAATAATATATACAATAGAATATAGAATCAGTTCACACATGTCACCCCTAGAGGACTACAACCAATAAGATATACTATAGAATAATATATACAATAGAATATAGAATCAGTTCACACATGTTACCCCAAGACGACTACATCCAAGAAGATATACTGAATACCCCCTAGCTAGCAGGCCTAATCGGTTAAAGATGCAGTCTGGGATCACTTACAAATTTGTGGCATATTGTACGAATTGGATTTGTTTTTATATATAGTGTATGCGGACACCCCTTCAAATTAGTGTATTCAGCTATTTCAGCCACACCCGTTGCTGACAGTTGAATAAAATCAAGCACACAGCTATGCAATCTCCATAGACAAACATTGGCAGTAGAATGGCCTTCCTGAAGAGCTCAGTGACTTTCAACGTGGCACAGTCATAAGATCTACCTTTCCTACAAGTCAGTTCGTCAAATTTCTGCACTTCTAGAGCTGCACCGGTTAACTGTAAGCTCTGTTATTGTGAAGTGGAAATGTCTACGAGCAACAACGGCTCAGCTGCGAAGTGGTAGGCCACACAAGCTCACAGAACGGGACCGCTGAGTGCTGAAACACTTAGCGCGTGAAAATCGTCTGTCCTCGGTTGCAACACTCACTACCAAGTCAGCACAAGAACTGTTCATTGGGAGCTTCATGAAATGGGTTTCCATGGCCGAGCAGCTTCACACAAGCCTAAGATAACCATGCGCAATGCCAAGCATCAGATGGAGTGGTGTAAAGCTTTGCACCATTGGCTCTGGAGCAGTGGAAACGCGTTCTCTGGAGTGATGAATCACGCTTCACCATCTTGCAGTCTGACGGACCAATCTGGGTTTGGCGGATGCCAGGAGAATGCTGCCTTCCCAAAAGCATAGTGCCAACTGTAAAATTTGGTGGAGGAGGAATAATTCTCTGGGGCTGTTTTTCATGGTTCGTAGGTGTGCTACAGTATACAATGACATTCTAGACAATTCTGTGCTTCCAACTTTGTGGTAACAGTTTTGGGAAAGCCCTTTCCTGTTTCAGCATGACAATGCCCCCGTGCACAAAGCGAGGTCCATACTGAAATGGTTTGTCTAGATCGGTGTGGAAGAACTTAATTGGCCTGCGCAGAGCCCTGACCTCAACCCCATCGAACACCTTTGGGATGAATTGGAACGCCAACTGCGAGCCAGACCTAATCGCCCAACATCAGTGCAGTGCCCGTCCTCACTCTTGTGGCTGAAAGGAAAGCAAGTCCCCTCAGCAATGTTGCAACATCTAGTGGAAAGCCTTCCCAGAAGAGTGAAGGCTGTTATATCAGCAAAAGGGAGACCAACTCCATATTAATGCCTATGATTTTGGAATTAGATGTTCGATGAGTATGTGTCCACATACTTTGGTCATGTAGTGTATCATACAAATTGCACAAGAACAACACATTCGGGGACCCATTTTGTCTCGTGAGCACTACTTTCAAATCTTCTATCTGAAATGATACAAAACCTTTGGAGCATCACTTGAACATCCTGGCTCTTTCTCCACTGTCTGAAAATCTGTCCTTGCCTCTACTGACCAGATAAAATCCACCCTATTGATTAGCATTGACCATGTCTTTTCAAATCAGTGCAAATGAATGCGAGGAGACAAGCAGATAACACATTTTTAAGCAACTGAGATTGAGCCATAACTGTGATCATTTGAGTGTTCAGCATGATCGTTCATTGCCAGGGGAGAAAGAAAATTCACCTGCTGTCCTTTAGGTCCCTAAGGGTTGGGGATTATTATACAGATTTAGCTGGGGGTTTCCTCTCTTATCAGTCTCTCTGTAGATGTCCCAGTGTTGAATAATGTTCTCTGAGAAGAGAGAAATCACAGTCAGTCTCTATCTTTCTTGACCTCTCTCTCGAAGCTGGATATAGGCAGACTATCACATTCCACCATCTATCCTATTTTAAAAAGGACTGAAGACTGGTAAAGATAATTTGGTTCCATTTCAACATATTTATTAGTGAAACCAAAGTGCTATAACATAGATGAATTAAATCAAATAGCCTAGTACACACACCAAAACCTTAAAATGTTAAAATCATAAGACTATTGCACAGAAAAACTTGGATGGGTGCATCGTAAATTCAGAACTGCTGGACAGCAACAAAATAAATTAAAGCACTGATCATTGGGAAAGACATCAGAATGACTGCTTAGGCTTGATTCATAAATTACATAGGTAGCCTTGACTACAGTACTAAAACAAATCATATGTTAAAATTAAAAGTCCTGATTAACATGGCATCAATAACGCAGCCACATCCTGAGTCCCCTGTGCCGACACATTCACAAATCAAAAGGTGGTTTAGTATTCAGTTTAAAAGCTCTGAAGGCCAAGAGAACAGGGCTTCGGGAATCTTCCCAATTAAGAAGTCTAGTTTTGTTGGCTACTTGAAGAGAGCTAGGGCCTGTCACTCGCAGCCCACCTTTTCCAATGCATTGTTGAAAATTGTGCATTGAATTCTACTAGATGAAAAGCCAAAATGAGTATAACATCCTGGCATTTAAACCATACTCGATTTTAGAAATGTCACATACTATTATTAAACATAATTTTTTCGCATACTGAGAATGTGTGATTGCGTGGTTTCCCGCTATTCAATGATTTTGGTTGCGCATCCCAATATCTAATAGCTGAAATGAGTATGACATATGGGCATTTAAAGTATACTAAATTTTTTCCGCATACTCAAACGGTCTACTGTTTTAGGACGCATGTATGGATATTTGGACACGGTCTCTGTCTCGCTCGCTCTTTCAATATCCTTCTCTGTCCCTCTTTCTTGCTCTCTCTCTCGGTCTCTCTCTCCCTCGGTCTCATAATAGAGGGTTACATTTCCATACTGACATTAGACTATGCCTCTGTGTTGCAATTTATTTATGTTTGTACAATTCAACAGAACAAGCATCTTTTCTGTAGCTTCAGCACAGACAAACTTGTCCTAATTGAAAATCTATACAAGCATCCCTTCAGGGGACAAGAGGGGAGGAAAGCAATTGTCACATTAAGCCCTATAATGAATTGCATCTTAATACACAGTGCTTCTGTTTTTTATGGGTAATTACTTCTGATTGCCTCTCATTTGCAATAACTTTAATTGCTCTGAAATGTACTAATTGCGAACTAATGGTTGCTATTAAAAACAATGCTTCTGTCTATCTTGCAGATGTCTTTAAGATGGATCCAGACTTCTTGGAGAACGAGGAGAAGTACAAAGCAATTAAGAAGGGTGAGTTGATAGTTTGATAGATCACACGGCCAATTAAATGCCTTAAGGTGAAGCAATAAGGCCATTCTTATTACAGTATACTGTTGAAATGAATGCTGCGTAAAGTGTAATGGACAAGTGGTTGTGGAGCCATGCTGCTACCTAGCTAGTGTTGCAGCTACCATAGAGTAGTCATTTTGTATTACCAAAACCAATTGAATTGCATTCTACTGTCACAATGACATTGTTAACATATTATGTTAATTAACATAGTTATTATTAACATAGAGACATTTCAGTTCGTTGTTTTGGGAGAAAAATGTGGAAGGAAGTTATTGTTTTAACGGTACAGTATACCATTTACCTGTCTTTTCCCCTCAGAGATCCTGGATGAGGGCAGCAGTGACTCTGGAGAAGACGTGGATGGAAGTGACGATGATGAAGATGATGGAGAAAAAGAGGGGGAAGAGGGCGGAGATGGTATATATGCATGTACTAGGGTCCATGTGACTCTTGATAGTGACTGATTGATTGATGCCATTGATTACTTTTATTAGGGATATCCCTCATGAGCCAATTCTTTCCACAGCTCCCAAGTCACATAGAATCGAAATAAGAAACAAACAACAGTAAACAGACAGACACCTGAACACACCTGAAAAGGTATAGATTAGGCTACATGTAACTTTTCACTGATGTTGCAGTAGGTATTCTGTGTCCTCACTGAGAGGGGAGCACTTGGAGACAGTATTGGTGGCCTTGGCTGTCCTCGTTGGTCCCAGAGGTTATCTGTCCCAGAAATCTCATCCCCAGCGGCTCAGAACTGCAAAGGAAATGCACCACATACCAAGACCATTAGGAAGGAAGGAGTGGTCTGACTGCTCTGCTCCCCTTCTAGACAACCTGTCAGAACACTTCTGCACTACATCCATAAAGTACTCCTACTTTATAGACTTGTGTGACCCCACAGTTTCAATAAAATATGATATGCCACGTAGCAGACACTTATTCAAAGTGACTTCTACTACAGTGAGTGCAGTCTTTTTTCAGTTTGTTTATTTTACCTTTTTCAAAGGGAGTCTCCATTGAGACCACAGTCTCTTTTACAAGGGAGCCCTGCATATACACAATCTACAATGTAAAATACAATATAATACACATTTTCCAGAAAAATATTCACATTTCGCAGCAAGGAGGTCCCCAATCAACATTTTGAACTGCCCAAGAGCCATGTCTGTTATCTCTGTGAGCTAGTTGCACCATGCCACAGAACCACATTGTTCATTGCTAATTTGCTCAGCATCCTTACTTCACTAACAATTTAAGAAGAGTTTAAATAACTCTCTGTAAAGAGTGAGACAGACTGACTGACCTCTGTTTGGAGACGGATAGAATGACAAACTCGTGATGGTGCAACAATGAATACAACCCCTCCAACTATTGATTGTTTTCCTTTTATAGAAGCAGAGAAAGTCACCATCTTCGACCAGACGGAAGTCAACCTGGTCGCATTTCGTCGCACCATCTATCTCGCCATCCAGTCAAGGTGGGTACTATACTGTGTGTGTGTGTCCGCGCTGCCTGAATGCTGTTTTTCTGTTAACAAAAGTAAACTAGGGCTGCTAATGCCAACAGAATGGGAATATGCCCAAATCCACGGATGTTTTCAACAGAAATGGGGCAGTAGTAGACTTTTCCTCTGGGCTCAAATAAAACCCTAACCAGATGGCTGAAAATCCCTCCATGTCCACTGCAGATAAAGAGAGAAGAGTGTAGAAGGATGCAGTTTATTTAAAGCTGTATTTGAAGAACACCCCCGCCCCTTAGTTTCATGAAAAGTTTGGTTTGCACACATTCATTAACATAAAATGTTTTAAATGGGTGAAAAAATGGGGGGGGGGGGGCATAATCTAGGTTTTATTGACTCTAGATATAGAATTGCTGTTAAGGCTTGAGCACAGCGCACCGAATGTGGATCTTGCGTTTTCGGGCGATCGTTCAGCGCACTGTGTTTTAGGGACCACCTGCTGTAGACATATGACTGCTGACATTTTTCATGCAATTCTAAATGTAAAATTGGTGCACACTCGGTCTTTCGCAAATTACATTCAGAGCTGCTAAGTACTCTGGGCCAGCAAACGCTATTGGTGTGTGTGAGCCCGTAGGGGGGCTGCAGCAGGTGGTGAAGTATTCATTAATGCACAGCAGCTGAGGTGAAGTCTAGGATCAGAATGCTTTGTTACTTTTTTTTTTTTATATACTAAAATGCTTTAGGGGGCTTAACTGGGGCTCCGCAGATTTGTGACGGGGCTATAGCACCCCCTAGCCCCAGTGTAGCGGCGTGCATGGCTGGGTTATTAAGAGTACATCGTACAGGGATGCAAACTGTAGTAGGATGTCCCTTGGAGGTATCCGTACCTATGTATGACATACGAGGGTTAGGTTAATAAACATGCTGGAGCTAGAACCTCGTTGTCGCGCGTCCTTATTTTAGATCATACTACATGGAGTCAGAAGTGGGTTTAAAATTCACATAAACGTGAAGGACGAACCAAGTACATCATACATTCAGGCTGTTTCAAAGCAGGGAGGGCACAGTGTTGGAGATAAAAGAGAGCATATCATTATTTTGCTAGCTAACGAGCAAGGACTGCTAAGCAACATGTTGCAAGAGGAAGAAGCTGGCGGGATTTCATAGTTTGCGACTCCAAGTTCAACGGGCTCTGGCGCAAACACCAGTGGCTAGTACTGACGGATTTCGCATTAGTCCCCCGGAGAATTTTGATTATATGGACATTCAAAACTGGCCGAAATGGATCAGATGCTTTGAAAGGTACAGGGTAGCATCAGGCTTAAAAGTGAAAAATTAGGCATTTCAAGTTAATACACTGATCTACTCTATGGGTGATGAAGCCGTGGATATATTAAATGCTTCAACGTTGACTGAGGAAGAGAAACTTAACTACAGTGCCGTTAAAGACTGTTTTGAAACACATTTTGTAGGGAGACACAACGTTATATTTGAGAGAGCTAGGTTTAATATGCGCAACCAGGAGCAGGGTAAAACCACCGACAGTTTTATCACAGCTGTTCACAAACTAGCAGAACATTGTCAGTTTGGCACGCTCAGGGAAGAGCTGATCCGAGATCGGATTGTAGTGGGAATAAGAAATGTCACTTTCTGAAAAGTTACAGTTGGATTCCCAGCTTACCTTGTCCAAAGCTGTATACCAGGTTAGGCAGAGTGAGACAGTAAAAAGACAGCAGACGATGCTGTGCCACAGCACCTCCTTGCAGAGCTAAGAGAGTGAGGAAATAAATGCATTTTCATACCGAGCTAAAACAACAGAGGGGAACACAGAACAGAGACAGACGTGGAGAAAACAATCACAGACAACACCAGTAGCTAGTTCAAGTGTTTGTCGCAAATGTGGGAAATGTCGGTGTCTAAAATAGAGAGTCCCACTGACTGGTGTGCAGGGATGGTAGTGGTCCCAAAAGCCAATGGGGACATAAGGATCTGTGTGGACATGACTAACTTGAATGAGGCACTCTGCAGAGAGAGACACATCTTACCATCAGTGGAGCAGTCACTGGCTCAGTTGGATGGCTCACAAGTCTTCACAAAGCTGGATGCCCGCTCAGGTTTCTGGCAGATACCGCTGTCATCAGAGAGTAGGGCGCTCACAACGTTTATAACACTTTTTGGCCATTACTGTTTTAATGTTTTGCCATTTGAAATCGCTTCCGGTCCTGAGCATTTCCAAAGACGCATGTCCCAGCTGTTGGATGGGCTGAGTGGCATCATAGTCCACGCGGACGATGTGCTCGCGTGCGGAAGGGACAGAGCAGAACATGATGTAAGGCTCACAGCAGTTCTGACCCGACTCCAGGAGACTGGCCTGACACTCAATGAAAAATGCACTTTTGCACAGTCAGAGGTCTTGTTCTTGGGACACAAAATCAGTGCAGCTGGAATAGAGCCGGACCCAGAGAAGATCAGCGCCATCACAGATATGCCCAGACCCCAGAATGTGGCTGAAGTCAGGACCTTCTTAGGCATGGCCACATATGTGGGTAAGTTCCTCCCACAGTTTTCAGATACAACCAAAACCCTGAGAGACTTACTAGCCAAAGAGAATGACTGGTCATGGGGTCACATGCAACAGGTGGCGTTTGACAAAATCAAAAGAGACCTGGCCTCACAGAGAGTGCTGGCCCAGTCCCGTCCCCATGCTAAGACAAAGGTATCAGCAGATGCATCATCCTTTTGGCTAGGGGCGGTCCTCACACAGATGCAGGACAACATGGAGTGGCGTCCAATAGCATACATCTCCCGAAGCTTATCCGACACAGAGCAAAGGTATGCTAAAGTGGAGAAGGAGGTGTTGGCTATCACATGGGCATGTGAAAGCCAATACCTTATTGGCCTGCAGTTTACAGCAGAGACTGACCACAAACCACTGTTGGCTCTGTTAGGGACAAAAGCACTGGACGACTTGCCTCCCAGAGTTCTGCGCTTTCGCCTCAGATTACTGAGGTTCACCTACAAGATGGTGTATGTGCCAGGGAAGGCACTGATCACAGCAGATGCACTCTCCAGGGCCCCAATTAAACGTCCATTATCAGAAGAGGAGCAGTGTCTAGAGGGTGAGGTACAGGTGTCCATTAATGCATCTCAGACCAAACTGCAGCAGATTGCAGAGGAGCAACAACGAGACCCCATCTGCCGACAGTGCAAAAAGGGATGGCCCAGGCAGGAGGAACTGCCTCAGCTGCTGAAGCCCTATTGGGTGCACCAAAGTGACTTCCACTGTAATGGAGACCTTCTCATGAAAGGACAACGGATAGTTATCCCAGAGACTCTACAACCAGAAATGCTAGACAGAGTGCATGAGGGACACATGGGGATAACCAAATGCAGACTGAGGGCTCAACAGTCGGTGTGGTGGCTTGGTCTGAGTACTCAGATTGCCAAGTTGGTGGCCCAGTGTGAGGTCTGTACAAAATGTCAACCTTGTCATCTGGAGCCAATGATGGCAATGGAGCTGCCAAAACGGCCATGGCAAAAGGTAGGAGCAGATATGTTCTATTGGAAAAATGACACTTATCTGCTAGTGGTAGATTACTATTCAAGATACATTGAAATAGCAAAGACACCCATAACCACATCAGCTGGTATTATCAATGACTTAAAGTACATTTTTTCCAGGCAAGGGGTTGCTGAGGTCCTGGTTACAGATAAAGCTCCCCAGTTCTCTGCAAGCTCCTTTTCTGCTTTTGCTGCAGAATATGACTTCACACATGTGACCAGTAGCCCCTACCATGCACCGAGTAATGGAATGGTGAGGCAGAGAGAGCTGTGAAAACAGTCAAGGGACTGCTGAAAAAGAACAGCGATCCATACAGGGCTCTGTTAGCTTAAAGAGTTACACCACTGCATCATGGGCCATCGCCTGCCGAGCTCCTGATGGGCAGGAGGCTGCGTTCACCATTGCCTGTCTCGCCGGCTCAGCTTAATCCCCAATGGCCTAACAGGAAGGCCTTCGCTGAGAGGAACAAACGGCTGAAACAAACGCAAACTGGAGACTTTAATCGGAGACACCGTGCTACGGAGAGGCCAGAGCTGACCGAAGGTCAACATGTGTGGATTACAAACTCAGACACCAGCAATAGTGCTGAGGAAAGCGGATGCCCCACGCTCCTATGTGGTGGACACAGGCTCAGAAGAGGTACGAAGGAACATAACACACCTCAGAGCTCTTCCAGATCTACTAGCCACACAGAATGAGGCCACAGAAAATGCACAAAAAGAGGGTGAAGGAGAGAGAATGCTCACAGAGCCACAAGGACGCCCAAAAAAGGATGTGAAGCCACCAGAGTGGCTGAAAGACTATGTTACGTGAAGAGAAAACATACTGTTGGGGACCATACCCAAAAAGAGACTGTACCTAAGTTAATGTTCATACTGTGTGATTTAATGCTTTCATACTGTTTCAGGATGTGAAGTAGCATGTTAGAGAATAATACTGGTTTCCAAATTGCATTTCAGTTATGCTTCAGTGGTTATACATGTTGAGTTCTTGTTCATGGGAGAGGGGAAGATGTAGTAGGATGTCCCTTGGAGGTATCCGTACCTATGTATGACATGCGAGGGTTAGGTTAATAAACATGTTGGAGCTAGAACCTCGTTGTCGTGCATCCTTATTTTAGATCATACTACACAAACTAGTCAGCTTTCGTGGAGAAATTCACCATTTTGAATCCAAAATAGGTGACCTGCGTGATTCGTGTAGATCCGATGAGAAACGTTTCGGATCACTACTGGCTGTAGTAAGCCAGTGATGCGCTTTTGGAGCAATACTGGCTGTATCCCAGGTTCAGCCAATCGTTCACATAACAGAATGAGGCAACCAATTTACTAGTTACAGCATCAGCGCGCGCTCTGGAAAGACCGCAGAGAGTGGAAAGGCAGCTTGCCAGTTACAGCAGCTTGTCCCCTGAAAGGTAACGTTAGGTGAGAAGCATGACCACGGAGTTGGGGGTGAGAAGTTGATGAAGCATACTTCATGAGCTGTAACCGAAAACAACTGGCATTTGGAAAGTTTGAGGTGAGGGAGAAAGTGTGGTGGAACAAGTATTGTTAGCATTGTTAAGAATCTTGCTAGCTGGATGGAATTCTCCGTTAGCTAGCCAGAGAAATGTTGAGTAACATTAGCCAATTTATCTGATCAAATCATTGAGTTTATGAGAATTAGCTGGCTAATAAAGTCACACAGCTAACATTAGCTAGCTAACGTTACAACATCAGATGTGCTAACATCAGTAACCTAATCAATTCGCTATAGTATTAACTACTCCTTGGCCGTTCCTCAAGTTATAACGTGTTAGTTGCTTATTGGACCCTGGCAATCTGTAAAATGTTAACTATCTAACGAACTAACCACTATCTATCTGTTAACTAATGTTTTCCCTCTACAGGATGTGGTTAATTTCCAGAATGAGAGAATTAGGTGAAAATGAGGTGTTAATTGTTAACCTCACTGGGCAAGGTGGGACGCTTGCGGCTTTACAGCGAAAGCAAAATATTAGATTATGTCAAGAGAGTACCCTGCCAAAAATAATCACACAGCCATTTTCAAAGCAAGCATATATGTCACAAAAACCAAAACCACAGCTAAATGCAGCACTAACCTTTGATGATCTTCATCAGATGACACTCCTAGGACATTATGTTATACAATACATGCATGTTTTGTTCAATCAAGTTCATATTTATATCAAAAACCAGCTTTTTACATTAGCATGTGATGTTCAGAACTAGCATACCCACCGCAAACCTCCGGTGAATTTACTAAATTACTCACAATTAACGTTCACAAAATACATTATTATTTTAAGAATTATAGATACAGAACTCCTTTATGCAATCGCGGTGTCAGATTTTAAAATAGCTTTTCGGCGAAAGCACATTTTGCAATATTCTGAGTACATAGCCCGGCCATCACAGCTAGCTAATTTGACACCCACCAAGTTTGGCCCTCACCAAACTCAGATTTACTATAAGAAAAATTGGATTACCTTTGCTGTTCTTCGTCAGAATGCACTCCCAGGACTTCTACTTCAACAACAAATGTTGTTTTGGTTTGAAATAATCTATAGTTATATTGAAATAGCTCCGTTTTGTTCATGCGTTCAGGTAACTATCCGAAGGGTGACGCACGAGCGCATTTTGTGATAAAAAAAAAGCAAAATATTCCATTACCGTACTTCGAAGCATGTCAAACGCTGTTTAAAATCAATTTTTATTTGATTTTTCTCGTAAAATAGCGATAATATTCCAACCGGGCGACGTTGTATTCGTTCAAAGAGAGAAAGAAAAAAATGGAGAATTCACATGAACGCGCATCTCCAGTGTCACTGTTCTCAGCCGGACCATTCACAAAATCTCCTTCTGTTTTTCGCCCAGAGACTGGAGAGATGTCATTCCACTTACTGGCACCTTCTGAGAGCCAATGGAAGCCTTAGAAAATGTCACATTACAGCAGAGATGCTGTATTTTTGATAGAGATGCCAATGAAGGAAAACAAATTGTCAGACAGGGCACTTCCTGTATGGAATCTTCTCAGGTTTTGGCCTGCCATTTGAGTTCTGTTATACTCACAGACACCATTCAAACAGTTTTAGAAACTTTAGAGTGTTTTCTATCCAAATCTACTAATTATATGATTCTCGTTTCTGGGCAAGAGTAGTAACCAGTTTAAATCGGGTACGTTTTTTATCCGGCCGTGCGAATACTGCCCCCTAGCCCCAACAGGTTAAACAAGTGGATTCAGGGATCAGGTGTACTCTAGCTGGAGCTGGGCCTGGCTTAAGCTGGATGCCACACGCTCCGTCTTTTTCACTTTTTAAAATACAGTAGATGAAAATGAGTATGCTAGGTGTATTCTGCCTGAAAGAGATCAGTTATGCCAACAAACGGAATCATGCTCTGCTGGCACATTGTAGAACAGATGTCCACAGGCAGAAAGTGTACAATGTAATAATGTGTAGCCCAAAGATATTGCTTTTGTTGTGTTGAATTTGACAGTAACACTTGTGTTTGAGTGATGGGGGATTATAAAATGTTTTACTCAGTGAACATTATTTTTGCACACATGTAGCCTTGTGCACTTGATCGATGTCTACCATAGTGGCCACTATAATAGAGCAAAAATAGAATGCCTGTTTGTTTCATTCTATTTCTTCTTTTAAGATGCGTTTTTCCCAATTGCAATATTTAGACCTGTGTGTGGTCACAAGCGTTCTATTACAAAGGCTGTCATGGCTAACTGCAATATTAGTGTAATGTTTTTTCTCAAGAGTGTCATTTGCAGTAAAGTCTTGGCAACAAATAACATTGGATTGCTATTTTTTTTTTTTTTTTTTTAAAGCTGTGAGTTAGGTTCACATTAACCACTTTATTTTACACACAGAGACTGATCATATAGATCATTTTCTTTGTTGATTAATTAGTTAAAACCTTCATTCCCCCTAGCAGGGATTTCTTTTGCGTGTTTCAATGCCAAAAAAAAGTGTCACCTTTTTGGGCCCTCACAAGTTTGCGTCCCTGATCGTAACAACATTGGTCCAGATTGTCCTTCACAGTTGCTTCCATTTGCTGCCTAATGAATGAACCCTGGTCAGAGTTCAAAGAGAACGGCAACCATTGTGGGCTTTTCTGCCTACATTCTCCTTCCCTAAAGCTGAGCTGGTCTTTTTCCAGCAGGTGTAGGGTGTAGGAAGGAGAGCACAGAGAACCATTCACTTACTGTCAGATGAAGTAGGTAGGTGGAAGGAAGGTACCACAGAGCCATTCACTTGTCTATCAGACAGTCTGCCTCGGGGCCATTCAGGGACCAGTCAGATGTTAATGATGCTGAAAGCTCTTCTCTTTTAAACCCTTTTAGATAAGCGGTTATGCATGTGTGCAGTCTATTTTGAATCTTGTTTCTGGAAGAATGTCTTCAGGCCACGAATAGACATAGCCAGAGTATTTGTATGTATCTTATGTACACAGTGTAGACCTCCCACGTAGGCCTATTTGTATTATATGTTTGCATTAGCATGTTTGCATAGCATGTTGACGTAGACATTTGGCGTATCGATCAGACCTTCAATAAAGGTTAGTTGTTTTACTTAGCCTAGTTGTTTGTCACATTTCCCATTATTTTCCATTCTACTCAAGTCGGTTTCCATTGACTGGCCTGTCTGTTTTAGTGTGATAGTCTGTAATTAAAAGATTAGCAGGACCCCAGAGAGGAGACAGAAAATACCCAGACCGTACTCAATCTGAAAGGCTGTGGTAGAGCTGTGATCCTGGTCCTCCTCCTTAGCCTTTTCACATTATTGTGCTGACCTGAATCGAACTGGGCCGGCTTGGTTATTTTCCTTTCACATTGGCCTTTACAGCACGGTTCAAGCCACTATGGTGAATGTGTAGCAAGGCCAGCCCCTTACAATTTGGCTTGGATTAGCTGGGTTTGGGTCTGTAGTGGGGTTGGATGTTCAATAGGCTGTTGGTTGACCAAGATTTTTTTTAGTCGAGCAGTGCAAAATATCATTTTTTATCATGGCACTCGAGACACCGGTCATTTGGGCCTGTCTCAGTGGAATAATCCATTGAGGAGGCCACGGAGTTGCCACTGTCCAAGAATATTGGGATCGTGGCTAAGATGCACAAGGCACGTCTCCAGAATGTGCGCTCCCGCCATTTCGTGCGCATTCATTGTTTCATAACTTCATTGTGTGAATTGTTTGCCCTCTGATTGGTAGTCTATCAATTCCCCATTTCATACAGTACCAGTCAAAAGTTCGAACACACCTACTCCAGGGTTTTTCTTTATTTCTACTATTTTCTACATTGTAGAATAATAGTGAAGACAACAAAACTATGAAATAACACATATAGAATCACGTAGGAACCCAAAATAATATTTGAGATTCTTCAAAGTAGTCACCCTTCGCATTGATGACAGCGTTGCACACTCTTGGTATTCTCTCAATCAGCTTCACCTGGAATGCTTTTCCAACCGTCTTGGAGTTCCCACATATACTGAGAACTTGTTGGCTGCTTTTCCTTCAGTCTGTGGTCCAACTTATCCCAAACCATCTCAATTGGGTTGAGGTCGGGTGATTGTGGAGGCCAAGTCATCTGATGCAGCACTCCATTACTCTCCTTCTTGGTCAAATAGCCCTTACACAGCCTGGAGGTGTGTTGGGTCATTGTTCTGTTGAAAAACAAATGCTAGTTTTTTAAGCGCAAATAAGACAGGATGGCGTATCGCTGCAGAATGCTGTTGGTTAAATGTGCCTTGAATAAATCACTGACAGTGTCACCAGCAAAGCACCCCCATACCATCACACCACCTCCATGCTTTATGGTGGGAACCACACATGCAGAGATCATCCGTTCACCTACTCTGCGTCTCACAAAGACACGGCGATTGGAACCAAAAATCTCTAATTTGGACTCATCAGACCAAAGGACAGATTTCTACTTGTCTAATGTCCATTGCTCATGTTTCTTGGCCCAACAAGTCTCTTCTTCTTATTGGTGTCCTTTAGTAGTCTTGCAGCAATTTGACCATGATCGCCTGATTCACGCAGTCTCCTCTGAACAGCTGATGTTGAGATGTTGGTTACTTGAACTCTGAAGCATTTATTTGGGCTGCAATCTGAGGTGCAGATAACTAATGAACTTATCCTCTGCAGCAGAGGTAACTCTCGGTCTTCCTTTCCTGTGGCAGTCCTCATGAGAGCCAGTTTCCGTCATAGGGCTTGATGGTTTTTGCGACTGTACTTGAAGTAACTTTCAAAGTTCTTGAACTCTGTGAAGCATTGACTGACCTTCATGTCTTAAAGTATTGATTGACTGTCGTTTCTCTTTGCTTATTTGAGCTGTTCTTGCCATAATATGGACTTGGTCTTTTACCAAATAGGGCTGTCTTCTGTATACCAACCCTACCTTGTCACAACACACATGATTGGCTCAAATGCATTAAGAGGGAAAGAATTTCAACAAATTAACTTTTAACAAGGCACACCTGTTAATTGAAATGCATTCTAGGTGACTACCTCATGAAGCTGGTTGAGAGAATGCGAAGAGTGTGCAAAGCTGTCATCAAGGCAAAGGGTGGCTACTTTGAAGAATCTCAAATATAAAATATATTTTGATTTGTTTAACCCTTTTTTGGTTACTACATGATTCCATATGTGTTATTTCATAGTTTTGATGCCGTCACTATCATTCTAAAATGTAAAAATAAAGAAAAACCCTTCAATGAGTAGGGTGTGTACAAACTTTTGACTGGTGCTACAGTTGAAGTTTACATACACCTTAGCGAAATACATTTAAACTCAGTTTTTCACAATTCCTGACATTTAATCCTAGTAAAAACTCCCTGTCTTAGGTCAGTTAGGATCACCACTTTATTTAAGAATGTGAAATGTCAGAATAATAGTAGAGAGAATGATTTATTTCAGCTTTTATTTCTTTCACCACATTCCCAGTGGGTCAGAAGTTTACATACACTCAATTAGTATTTGGTAGCATTGCCTTTAACTTTTTTTAACTCAGGTCAAACATTTCGGGTAGCCTTCCACAAGCTTCCCACAATAAGTTGGGTGAATTTTAGCCCATTCCTCCTGACAGAGCTGGTGTAACTGAGTCAGGTTTGTAGGCCTCCTTGCTCGCACACGCTTTTTTCAGTTCTGCCCACAAATTTTCTATAGGATTGAGGTCAGGGTTTCGTGATGGCCACTCCAATACCTTGACTGTCTTGTCCTTAAGTCATTTTGCCACAACTTTGGAAGTATGCTTGGGGTCATTGTTCATTTGGAAGACCCATTTGCGACCAAGCTTTAACTTCCTGACTGATGTCTTGAATATATCCACATAGTTTTCCTCCTCGTGATGCCATCTATTTTGTGAAGTGCATCAGACCCTCCTGCAGCAAAGCACCCCCACAACATGATGCTGCCACCCCCGTGCTTCACAGTTGGGATGGTGTTTGTTTCATCACACCGGAGGACATTTCTCCAAAAAGTACGATCTTTGTCGCCATGTGCAGTTGCAAACTGGAGTCTGGCTTTTTTATGGCGGTTTTGGAGCAGTGGCTTCTTCCTTGCTGAGCGGCCTCTCGGGTTATGTCGATATAGGACTCGTTTTACTGTGGATATAGATACTTTTGTATCTTTTTCCTCCAGCATCTTCACAAGGTCCTTTGCTGCGGTTCTGAGATTGATTTGCACTTTTCACACCAAAGTACGTTCATCTCTAGGAGACAGAACGCGTCTTCTTCCTGAGCGGTATGACGGCTGCGTGGTCCCATGGTGTTTATACTTGCGTACTATTGTTTTGTACAGATGAACATGGTACCTTCAGGCATTTGGAAATTGCTCCCAAGAATGAACCAGACTTGTGGAGGTCTACAATGTATTTCAAGATCTTGGCTGATTTCTTTTTTGAAGGTAGACCTTAAATACATCCACAGGTACACCTCCAATTAACTCAAATTATGTCAATTAGCCTATCAGAAGCTTCTAAAGCCAAGGCACACATTTCTGGAATTTTCCAAGCTGTTTAAAGGCACAGTCAACTTAGTGTATGTAAACTTCTGACCCACTGTAATTGTGATACAGTGAACTATAAGTGAAATAATCTGTCTGTAAACAATTGTTGGAAAAATTACTTGTGTCATGCACAAAGTAGATGTCCTAACCGACTTGCCAAAACTTTAGTTTGTTAACAAGAAATTTGTGGAGTGGTTGAAAAATGAGTTTTAATGACTCCAACCTAAGTGTATGTAAACTTCCGACTTCAGCTGTATATGTCACCCGTAGTTGCCTACATGTAACATTAATTCCCATAATTTCTCATCTACAATATTTGGTTATGGTAATGTTGGTTAATGTATTCAATATATCATTATTGTTATTATTACAGTCATTTACCATTCTCATTGTCAGAGTGGACACTTTGTTTTAAGGCTGACCCAATTTAGTCGACTGGCCGATTGTTTGGTTTATAGGCGGTTGGTCGACCGAGCAGTCGCAATTATCATTTTTTTCCATGGTGCACAAGACACTGGTCTGATTCGCGCCTGTCTCAGTGGACTAATCCATTGCGGAGGCCACAGGGATGGCACAGTCAATCATTCAAAGATGTGATATTGAAATTGTATATGGTTATATTATGTGAAAATAATGGTGCAACACTAATAAATCTAAGATTTTATAACAAATGCTCTTTCTCCCACTTTGGATATGGTCGCTGTCCATGGTTCTGAAATATAATTTTCAGTGCGCCGTAGAATTGGCGCTTGTTGCTATGTGCATAATAGCAAAATTTGCCAGCATAATGGGATTGAGAACAATGCAGTGGAGGCAGTAGCAGCGGAGGCGTGGTAACAGCCCTTGCCTTAAACCCTATTTGGACGGATTAGTTTTACTGGGGATGATCGGGTAATGTAATTATGTGCACAAGCACAAAACCCCACATGTCATTTTAGTCCCGTCCGAATCTGCCATGTCTTTAATTTGTACATGGCAGGAGAGTAACAATTCCAGCCAGAATAACCAATAGTTTTTTGGCGAACTCAAAGGTCCTCTGATAATACTAGTCCCGTGTGTATCGACATCCCTGTGTTTTGGGAAAAATTTCGCTGCACAGCTGTTTTCAGGTCTCCAGAGATGTTCGATCGGGTTCAAGTCTCTGGCTGGGCCACTCAAGGACATTCAGAGACATGGACCGAAGCCACTCCTGCGTTGTCTTGGCTGTGTGCTTAGCGTTGTTGTCCTGTTGGAAGGTGAACCTTCACCCCAGTCTGAGGTCCTGAGCACTCTGGAGCAGGTTTTCATCAAGGACCTCTCTGTACTTTGTTTCGTTCATCTTTCCCTCGATCCTGAATAGTCTCCCGGTCCCTGCCACTGAAAAACATCCCCACAGCATGATACTGCCACCACCATGCTTCACCGTAGGGATAGTGCCAGGTTTCCTCCAGACGTGACACTTGGAATTCAGGCCAAAGAGTTCAATCTTGGTTTCATCAGGCCAGAGAATCTTGTTTCACGTGGTCATGTGCCTTTTACTGAGGAGTGGCTTCCATCTGCCACTATCATAAAGGCCTGAATGGTGGAATGCTGCAGAGATGGTTGTCCTTCTGGAAGGTTCTCTCATCTCCACAGAGGAACTCTGGAGCTCTGTCAGAGTGACCATCGGGCTCTTGGTCACCTCCCTGACCAAGGCCCTTCTCCCCCGATTGCACAGTTTGGTCTGGTGACAAGCTGTAGGAAGAGTCTTGGTGTTTCCAAACTTCTTCCATTTATGAATGATGGATGCCACTGTGTTCTTGGGG
The DNA here is from genome assembly GCF_901001165.1 of Salmo trutta. Taxonomy (NCBI): domain Eukaryota; kingdom Metazoa; phylum Chordata; class Actinopteri; order Salmoniformes; family Salmonidae; genus Salmo; species Salmo trutta. The sequence continues at coordinate 20,259,006 of NC_042976.1, read as the reverse complement.
ACCTTCAATGCTGTATAAATGTTTTGGTTCCCTTCCCCAGACCTGTGCCTCAACACAATCCTGTCTCGGAATACGGACAATTCCTTCTACCTCATGTCTTGGTTTTTGCTCTGACATGCACTGTCAACTGTGGGACATTATATAGACCGGTGGGTGCCTTTCCAAATAATTTCCAATCCATTGAATTTACCACAGGTGGACTCCAATCAAGTTGTAAAAATATATCAAGGATGATTAACGGAAACAGGGTGCACCTGAGCCCAATTTTGAGTGTCATAGCAAGGGTCTGAATACTTATGTAAATCAGGTATTTCTGTTTTCTATTTTTAATACATTTGGTAATTTCTAAAAACCTGTTTTGCTTTGTCATTGTGGGCTATTGTGTATAGATTGCTGGGGATTTATTTTTTTTAATCAATTTTAGAATAAGGCTGAAATGTATTTTTTTTTTTTTAAAGTCAAGGGGTCTGAATACTTTCCGAAGGCACTGTATATCTACCGAAATAAGACAGATCTTGCGTTTGGTGCCTGTTTTGAGTGTTTCTTTAATAGCCTACTGATTGAGTGAGCACCAAGCCTCCTACAATGGCAAAATGTTGGAGAAAGCAATTTCACCAAATAATTGTGTGTGTGTGTGTGTATATGTGTGTGTGTGTGTGTGTGTGTGTGTATATATATATATATATATATATATATATATATATATATATATATATATATATATATATATATATATATATATATAATTGCTATGCTGTAATAAAGGTATTCACCTTTTTTTATTGTTAGAACAGACTGGTATGACTTATTTAGTGTTTACACTGTTCCAAACAGGCAAAACAATTATACTGTAATCTAACAGCACCTGTTTGTCACACATAATATGCATGCAGCTCTCGCTCCTATACTCTCCTTTTTCTTGATCTCCTTGTTGTTATTATTATTATTATTATTATTATTATGAACAGCATTATTATTATTATAAGTCATGTTATCATTAGTAGGCTTAGTATAGCAGCCTTGTATAACCACCATCGAGCTGTAGACTAGGAGCGCATCCTGTTTAGTCTTAATACCGTAACTTAGGCATATTTCAATATATAGGCTACTGTATCAACCAATCATGCATTAGTTTATTCCATCACATAGCATGTGAGACATTCATGTTTTGAAATGCAATCAAGCATTTTATTTTTTTAATTAAATAACAAATGGAGCTTTGAATAATTAGCCTAAACAATAAATAAATCGCAATTCACGAATGCATGCAACTGTTTTGAGTCTGCTGTAATAAAGGCTTTAAATAATTTTTTTGTTAGAACAGACTCTCTGGTACACTTATTTAGTGTTTACACTGTTCCAAATGGTCAGAGAAAATTAGAATATTGTAGTCTAACAGCAACTGTTTGACACACACAGTACTCACACAAAGCTTGCTCCTATACCCTCCTTTTTCTGGATTTCCAGTAGCTTCCACAACTAAGTCAAATGTCTTCCACACATCTGACTTCCCCTTTCCCCCCTGAGCAACGGTTTTCGATTTCACCTTTTCGGTTTTCTATTTCACGTCCTCTGCATCCATTTTGCTGTCAACATTACTTTGTTCAGATATTGTTCTAACCAATTTATTGATGTGATTATGATAGGCTATGGGGTTGAGGGAATAGGGGATGTTTTTTGTAAACAAATGAGCGATTTCCGTAACAGAACTTTTCAGTCAGAAACAAGTAAGAAACTAAATGGCTGAAATGATGCTTCAGCACAGACACTGCAATAAACACTTGCTGTGTTGTGGTGCCTTTTCGCTGCAGTAAGGAGGAGAGTTAGACCACGTCCGTCAGTCACACAGGCACTTGCTGTCAGATTTTTCTGGAGTCATTTGTGTGTATTTAATCAAACGGTGTGCTTAAAGCATCAGACAAGCTCTGTGCATATGTGGTCGGTTTTATTCAAACACAGGGTGTGTCTGTATGGAAAAATAAGTAAAAATATTTTTTACCAATCAATTGGTCGAAAGAAAAGGACGACTCTGTCTTTTAGTCCGGGACCACCGTACTTTTTGTTGCAGAGCACACAACCTATGCTACATTTGTGAGAAACAAGTTTTGGTTTATTTCATTTACGAGTTTGGTCAATTTATTCATATTTTTTTTTTAGATCGCTCCTGTCAATGTTGAGTAAGGACACACACCTGATTACGCATATAAACTCAGCAAAAAAAGAAATGCCCCCTTTTCAGGACCCTGTCTTTCAAAGATAATTCGTAAAAATCCAAATAACTTCACAGATCATCATTGTAAAGGGTTTAAACACTGTTTCCCATGCTTGTTCAATGAACCATAAACAATTAATGAACATGCACCTGTGGAACAGTCGTTAAGTCACTAACAGCTTACAGACAGTAGGCAATTAAGGTCAAAGTTATGAAAACTTAGGACACTAAAGAGGCCTTTCTACTGACTTTCTAAAGATGCCCAAGGTCCCTGCTCATTTGCGTGAACGTGCCTTAGGCATGCTGCAAAGAGGCATGAGGACTGCAGATGTGACCAGGGCAATAAATTGCAATGTCTGTACTGTAAGACGCCTAAGACAGCGCAATAAGGAGACAGGACAGACAGCTGAGCATCCTCGCAGTGGCAGACCACGTGTAACAACACCTGCACAGGATTGGTACATCCGAACAGCACACCTGCGGGACAGGTACAGGATGGCAACAACAACTGCCCGAGTTACAACAGGATTGCACAATCCCTCCATCAGTGCTCAGTCTGTCCACAATAAGCTGAGAGAGGCTGGACTGAGGGCTTGTAGGCCTGTTGTAAGGCAGGTCCTCACCGGACATCACCGGCAACAACATCGTCTATGGGCACAAACCCACCGTCACTGGACCAGACAGGACTGGCAAAAAGTGCTCTTCACTGATGAGTAGCGGTTTTGTCTCACCAGGGGTGATGGTCGGATTCGCGTTTATCGTCGAAGGAATGAGCGTTACACCAAGGGCTGTACTCTGGAGCGGGATCGATTTGGAGGTGGACGGTCCGTCATGGTCTGGGACAGCATCATCGGACTGAGCTTGTTGTCATTGCAGGCAATCTCAGCGCTGTGCGTTACAGGGAAGACATCCTCCTCCCTCATGTGGTACCCTTCCTGCAGGCTCATCCTGACATGACCCTCCAGCATGACAATGCCACCAGCCATACTGCTCATTCTGTGTGTGATTTCCTGCAAGACAGGAATGTCAGTGTTCTGCCATGGCCAGCGAAGAGCCCGAATCTCAATCCCATTGAGCACATCTGGGACCTGTTAGATTGGAGGGTGAGGGCTAGGGCCATTCCCCCCAGAAATGTCCGGGAACTTGCAGGTGCCTTGGTGGAAGAGTGGGGTAACATCTCACAGCAAGAACTGGCAAATCTGGTGCAGTCCATGAGGAGGAGATGCACCGCAGTACTTAATGCAGCTGGTAGCCACACCAGATACTGACTGTTACTTTTGATTTGCCCCCCCCCCCCCCCCCCTTTGTTCAGGGACACATTATTCCATTTCTGTTAGTCACATGTCTGTGGAACTTGTTCAGTTTATGTCTCAGGTGTTGAAGCTTGTTATGTTCATACAAATATTTACACATGTTAAGTTTGCTGAAAATAAACGCACTTGACAGTGAGGGGACGTTTCTTTTTTTGCTGAGTTCAGAAGTAGGCCAAGGCTACCTGGCCTGCGTGCAATTGTAGGCCTAGAAATGTGACTATTTGGGGATGTCTGTTAGTATTTCAGATTGTCTTAACCTCTCTGGGGTATGTGGGTCACCTGCGGGACACACTATTCAACAGCCAGTGAAATAGCAGGGTGCCAAATTCAAAACATCAAAGCTCTCATAATTCAAATTTCTCAAACATACAACTATTATATTCCATTTTAAAGATACACTTCTCCTTAATCCAACCACATTGTCCGATTTCAAAAAGGCTTTACGGCGAAAGCATAGCATTAGATTATGTTAGCACATCACCTTGACAAGAAAAACCACACAGCCATTTTCCAAGCAAGGAGAGGCATCACAAAAACCACAATACATGTATGTTTTGCTCGATAAAGTTAATATTTATATCCAAAAACCCCATTTTTACATTGGCCCGTAATATTCAGAAATGTTTTTCCTCCAAAAACTTTCGGTGAATGAGCACATCAATTTATAGAAATACTCATCATAAACGTTGATAAAATATTAAACTGTTATTCAAAGAATTATAGATAAACATCTCCTTAATGCAACCACTGACAGATTTCAAAAAAGATTCACGGGGAAAACACACTTTGCAATAATCTGAGTACAGTGCTCAGAAAACAACATCAGGCAATACAGATACCCGCCATTTTGGAGTCATCTAAAATCATAAATAGCATTATAAATATTCACTTACCTTTGATCTTCATCAGAATGCACTCCCAGGCATCCCAGGTCCACAATAAATGTTGTTTTGTTCGATAAAGTCCATCATTTATGTCCAAATACCTCCTTTTTGTTAGTGCGTTCAGTAAGCTACTCCAAATGCAGGAAGCTGGCTGAAAATTTCACGACGAAAAGTAAAAAAAAGTTATATTTACGTTCTTAGAAACATGTCAAACGATGTATAGCATCAATCTTTAGGGCCTTTTTAACATAAATCTTCAATAATATTCCAACCGGACGATTCCAATGTCTTCAAAAATGTAATGGAACACAGCTACCTCTTCACGTGAATGCGCGCCACTGAACTCATGTCATTCTCTCAGTCATCTGACTCTTGTTCACTCTCTGTTCACTGTAGAAGCCTGAAACAACGTTCTAAAGACCTGACATCTAGTGGAAGCCTTAGGAAGTGCAAAATGAACCCTAAGTCACTGTATAGGCAATCAATTGAAAAAACTACAACCCTCAGATTTCCCACTTCCTGGTTGGATTTTTCTCAGGTTTTTGCCTGCCATATGAGTTCTGTTATACTCACAGACATCATTCAAACAGTTTTAGAAATGTCAGTGTTTTCTATCCAAATCTACTTATAATATGCATATCCTACCTTCTGAGCCTGAGTAGCAGGCAGTTTAACCTGTTATGGCTAGGGGGCAGTATTTTCACGGCCGGATAAAAAACGTACCCGATTTAATCTGATTATTACTCCTGCCCAGAAACTAGAATATGCATATAATTATTAGCTTTGGATAGAAAACACTCCAAAGTTTCTAAAACTGTTTGAATGGTGTCTGTGAGTATAACAGAACTCATTTGGCAGGCCAAAACCTGAGAAGATTCTGTACAGGAAGTACCCTGTCTGACCATTTCTTGCCCTTCTTGATTATCTCTATCCATTACAGAGGATCTCTGCTGTTACGTGACACTTCCTACGGCTCCCATGGGATCTCAGAAGGCGGCAAAAAGCTGAATCGTGGCTTTGCAGGCTCTGGCTGAAAAACATTAGCGCGTTTGGATAGTGGCCAGTAACAGTACTATGAGACTCAGGCTCGTGCACGAGAGGATAGCATGCTTTTATTTTCTCTCTCTTTGTACGTTTACACGCTTTGCCGGTCGGAATATTATCGCTTTTTTACGAGAATTTTTTTTATTTTAAACAGCGGTTGACATGCTTCGAAGTACGGTAATGAAATATTTAGAAATATTTTGTCACAAAATGCGCCATGCTCGTGACCCTTATTTACACTTCGGATAGTGTCTTGAAGGCACGAACAAAACACCGCCGTTTGGATATAACTATGGATTATTTTGGACCAAACCAACATTTGTTATTGAAGTAGAAGTCCTGGGAGTGCATTCTGACGAAGAACACCAAAGGTAATCAAACTTTTCTAATAGTAAATCGGAGTTTGGTGAAGGCTACATTTGCTGGGTGTCTAAATAGCTAGCCCTGTGATGCCGGGCTATCTACTGAGAATATTGCAAAATGTGCTTTCACCGAAAAGCTATTTTAAAATCGGACATATCGAGTGCATAGAGGAGTTCTGTATCTATAATTCTTAAAATAATTATGTTTTTTGTGAACGTTTATCGTGAGTAATTTAGTAAATTCACCGGAGGTTTGCGGGGGGTATGCTAGTTCTGAACGTCACATGCTAATGTAAAAAAGCTGGTTTTTGATATAAATATGAACTTGATTGAACAAAACATGCATGCATTGTATAACATAATGTCCTAGGGTTGTCATCTGATGAAGATCATAAAAGGTTAGTGCTGCAGTTAGCTGTGGTTTTGTTTTTTGTGACATATGCTAGCTTGAAAAATGGGTGTCTGATTATTTCTGGCTGGGTACTCTGCTGACATAATCTAATGTTTTGCTTTCGCTGTAAAGCCTTTTTGAAATCGTACAGTGTGGTTAGATTAACGAGAGTCTTGTCTTTAAAATGCTGTAAAATAGTCATATGTTTGAAAAATGGAAGTTTTCGGATTTTAGCGGAGTTTGTATTTCGCGCCACGCCCATCATTGGATATTGGAGCAGGTGTTCCGCTAGCGGAACATCTAGATGTAAGAGGTTAATTTGGGCACGCTTTTCATCCGGATGTCAGAATACTGCCCCCTACCCTAGAGAAGTTAACTCACCACCACTGATGATCTGTGGAGCTTCTCAAAGTATTTTTTTCTTCACCTCAAACAGCAAGTCAAAAAAGTATTTTTTTAGAATCTATTGAGAATGACAATAGTTCCTCAATGTATTTGAGAAATATTTCCAGCTCTCTTCCTTTTGATAACCACTCGGCATGAATGAGAAAAATGTATTTCTCAGAGTATTTTATATTGCAAATTTGCTAGCACTAGGTTTGGGCTGACCCAGTTGATAGTTGATCAAATATTTTCAAATTGGTTGTAGACTGGCTACGCATGGCCTATGTGATTTATAGGATATTTATTTTTATCAGGATAATTTCTACCTGTAAGCTGCGGTGTTTTTATTTATTTGTATTTAACCGTTATATTTTACAAGGTAAGTTGACTGAGAACACGTTCTCATTTACAGCAATGGCCTGGAGAATAGTCACAAGGGAGAGGAGGGGGGATGAATGAGCCAATTGTAAGCTTATTTGTTTGTGTAGTCTATTTTAACATGGTTGGCAATAAGCTACTTTTAGATTTGTATCATTTTCATTTAGATAGAATGTAGATTAACCACAGACAATGATTTTGAGAAGACTGTTAAAAATGAAATAAAACTGTTCCACAAAAACATGCATATGAAAATCAAAAGTGGCTGCAAATCATAGGACATGGTAAGATAAATTGCCAATTACCCGCAACTTCAGAAGCATAACTGCAGAATCTGCAAAGGCCAGCAGGAGGAGGAGGATCGTAAAGTTTTTTTAATTTTTATTTTGGTTAGACCATCTCGATCTCTGCCTCACTCTTGAGTCAGTTTGTTTTAATTATTTAATCAAACAGTGTGCTTAAAGCATCAGACAAACTCAGTACATGTAGTTAATTTTATTCAAACACATATTGTGTCTATATATGGAAAAATACACATTTTACAATTTCAACCAATCGATTGGTCAAAAAAGACGACTCTCGGTCGAACAAGTAAAAACAAAAGTCTATAGTTTGAGAAGGTTATCTGCTCTGCTGCTAGAAAAGGCAAAAGCACCAACCGGGAGAAGTAAGGGGCTGAGCTTTAGAAACACTGATAAGTGACCACACAGGAAATAACATTAGGCCTTGCGCTCTCCTCTTTTTCGTCTACAGAAACATGAATATAGCCGGTATGATGCATATCCTTCTGCATAATTTACACACCGATCAGTGTCGTCTTCCAAACGAGTTTCTACAAATCTTCCTTCATAAATGTGATAGTCACATGTATTGAATAAGGATACGTAACATTCACTACCTGGGATTATCCAACCTATGTGTTTTAACACCGCCCCCATCAGAATTCCCCTGTCTAGTCATGGTATTAAAAAAAAAAATGTTTTACATTTTAGTCATTTAGCAGACACTCTTATCCAGTGACTGCATACATTTTCATTTGTTCTGGTCCCCCGTGGGAATCGAACCCACAACCCTGGCTTTGCAAGTGCCATGCTATACCATCTGAGTGACACGGTCAGGACAGTTTTTCGTGTTCTGTGAATTTTGGTACAGACGTTGTGAATCAACACCGTTGGCTCAGCAGTGTGTCGGTCTGTGTCAGCAGTTTCGGCGGTTAGAGAAGAGAAATGTCTGAATTAAATTAAGTCCATGGTGTCCACCACAGTTTTACACCATGTCTGAATGAAATGAGAAGTCCATGGTGTCCACCACAGTTTTACACTATGTCTAAATGAAATGAGAAGTCCATGGTGTCCACCACAGTTTTACACCATGTCTGAATGAAATGAGAAGTCCATGGTGTTCACCACAGTTTTACACCATGTCTAAATGAAATGAGAAGTCCATGGTGTCCACCACAGTTTTACACCATGTCTGAATGAAATGAGAAGTCCATGGTGTTCACCACAGTTTTACACCATGTCTGAATGAAATGAGAAGTCCATGGTGTTCACCACAGTTTTACACCATGTCTGAATGAAATGAGAAGTCCATGGTGTTCACCACAGTTTTACACCATGTCTAAATGAAATGAGAAGTCCATGGTGTCCACCACAGTTTTACACCATGTCTGAATGAAATGAGAAGTCCATGGTGTTCACCACAGTTTTACACCATGTCTAAATGAAATGAGAAGTCCATGGTGTCCACCACAGTTTTACACCATGTCTGAATGAAATGAGAAGTCCATGGTGTTCACCACAGTTTTACACCATGTCTGAATGAAATGAGAAGTCCATGGTGTTCACCACAGTTTTACACCATGTCTGAATGAAATGAGAACTCCATGGTGTTCACCACAGTTTTATACCATGTCTGCAGGATGCAGTTCTGCCTGCTTCCTAAATGGAACTGTTGGGTGTAATTTTCCAATGTGATCACACTCAAATAAGTAATCTGCCCCATGTTAGTTTATGGATATATAAACTCCACTAAATGGGTACTGAAGGTACTTCTAAAATATATATGAGGACATAGACTTCTTTTTTTGTGTGATAATTTTGGAACATTTCATCACAGAGCAAGTTGTTACCTTACCTTGTGCCAAGACACTATGTCCTCGTCCATATGACTTGATAAAGCTGTTTGAAAGTTGATCATGCAAACGTATGCACTCATAGGATAATTATTATAAAGTGATTATGAATAAATGTTTATCTTCTTTCAACAGTTTGGATTTTGAAGAGTGTGCCCACAAGTTGATCAAGATGGACTTTCCTGACAGCCAAACGGTAGGTTACAATACTTATTGTCCCAGTACCCTTCCACCAGTGTACTTTTCCCTAGCTGCCAGCCTGCCGTGTCATGCCCATCTAATCTAAAGAGCTTCCAAAGCCTTTTATCTGAACCCCGACCGTCATCTAAATATTTGTTTCTGGCCTCCTGGGTTGTTGGATTCTTCCAAGTCACTCGGGAAGCATTTGTCATCTTAATTTCCTTGTTTTGCAGCTTTACACAGCCCAAATAAAGCCCCCATTTAGGAACTGGGTGTACTCCACAATGATTTAAATGATAAAATACCCCCCCCAAGTGGCCCTTTTTCAACATTTGTGGACATTGTAATAACCAACTGCTATATATTTTTCTGTAGAAGTTCAGTAGTAGGCAGAGGAGGTTTATAGGCATCCTACACACTGTTAAAGCACCTATACCTTTTATGTTTGGAAGCATATTTTCTGAGTTCACCTTTTTAATGCACCTACACCTTTTATGTTTGGAAGCATATTTTCTGAGTTCACCTTTTTAATGCACCTACACCTTTTATGTTTCAAAACCTGTGTTGAGATTTTTCACTGCCTATGATTTACAGTGCCTTCAGAAAGTATTCATACCCCTTGAATTATTCCACATTTTGTTGTTAGTCTGAATTCAAAATTGATTAAATACACTGCTCAAAAAAATTAAGGGAACACTTAAACAACACAATGTAACTCCAATTCAATCACACTTCTGTGAAATCAAACTGTCCACTTAGGAAGCAACACTGATTGACAATAAATTTCACATGCTGTTGTGCAAATGGAATAGACAACAGGTGGAAATTATAGGCAATTAGCAAGACACCCCCAATAAAGGAGTGGTTCCGCAGGTGGGGACCACAGACCACTCCTCAGTTCCTATGCTTCCTGGCTGATGTTTTGGTCACTTTTGAATGCTGGCGGTGCTTTCACTCTAGTGGTAGCATGAGACGGAGTCTACAACCCACACAAGTGGCTTAGGTAGTGCAGCTCATCCAGGATGGCACATCAATGCGAGCTGTGGCAAGAAGGTTTGCTGTGTCTGTCAGCGTAGTGTCCAGAGCATGTAGGCGCTACCAGGAGACAGGCCAGTACATCAGGAGACGTGGAGGAGGCCGTAGGAGGGCAACAACCCAGCAGCAGGACCGCTACCTCCACCTTTGTGCATGGAGGAGCAGGAGAAGCACTGCCAGAGCCCTGCAAAATGACCTCCAGCAGGCCACAAATGTGCATGTGTCTGCTCAAACGGTCAGAAACAGACTCCATGAGGGGGGTATGAGGGCCCGACGTCCACAGGTGGGGGTTGTGCTTACAGCCCAACACCGTGCAGGACGTTTGGCATTTGCCAGAGAACACCAAGATTGGCAAATTCGCCACTGGCGCCCTGTGCTCTTCACAGATGAAAGCAGGTTCACACTGAGCACATGTGACAGACATGACAGAGTCTGGAGACACCGTGGAGAATGTTCTGCTGCCTGCAACATCCTCCAGCATGACCGGTTTGGCGGTGGGTCAGTCATGGTGTGGGGTGGCATTTCTTTGGGGGGCCGCACAGCCCTCCATGTGCTCGCCAGAGGTAGCCTGACTGCCATTAGGTACCGAGATGAGATCCTCAGACCCCTTGTGAGACCATATGCTGGTGCGGTTGGCCCTGGGTTCCTCCTAATGCAAGACAATGCTAGACCTCATGTGGCTGGAGTGTGTCAGCAGTTCCTGCAAGAGGAAGGCATTGATGCTATGGACTGGCCCGCCCGTTCCCCAGACCTGAATCCAATTGAGCACATCTGGGACATCATGTCTTGCTCCATCCACCAACGCCACGTTGCACCACAGACTGTCCAGGAGTTGGCGGATGCTTTAGTCCAGGTCTGGGAGGAGATCCCTCAGGAGATCATCCGCCACCTCATCAGGAGCATGCCCAGGCGTTGTAGGGAGGTCATACAGGCACGTGGAGGCCACACACACTACTGAGCCTCATTTTGACTTGTTTTAAGGACATTACATCAAAGTTGGATCAGCCTGTAGTGTGGTTTTCCACTTTAATTTTGAGTGTGACTCCAAATCCAGACCTCCATGGGTTGATAAATTGGATTTCCATTGATTATTTTTGTGTGATTTTGTTGTCAGCACATTCAACTATGTAAAGAAAAAAGTATTTAATAAGATTATTTCTTTCATTCAGATCTAGGATGTGTTGTTTAAGTGTTCCCTTTATTTTTTTGAGCAGTATATATATATCTATACATATATATACACATATATATATATATATATATATATATATATATATATATATATAAATATATATATAAATATACATATAAATATATACATACATACAAACATACATACATACATACATACATACATACATACATACAGTTGAAGTCGGAAGTTTACATACACCTTAGCCAAATACATTTAATCTCAGTTTTTCACAATTCCTGACATTTAATCCTAGTAAAAACTCCCTGTTTTAGGCCAGTTAGGATCACCACATTTTAGGAATGTGAAATGTCAGAATAATAGTAGAGAGAATGATTGACTTTAAGCTTTTATTTCTTTCATCACATTCCCAGTGGGTCAGAAGTTTACATACACTCAATTAGTATTTGGTAGCATTGCCTTTAAATTGTTTAACTTGGGTCAAATGTTTCGGGTAGCCTTCCACAAGCTTCCCACAATAAGTTGGGTTAATTTTGGCCCATTCCTCCTGACAGAGCTGGTGTAACTGAGTCAGGATTGTAGGCCTCCTTGCTCGCGCACACTTTTTCAGTTCTGCCCACACATTTTCTAAAGGCTTGAGGTCAGGGCTTTGTGATGGCCACTCCAATACCTTGACTTTGTTGTCCTTAAGCCATTTTGCCACAACCTTGGAAGTATGCTTGGGGTCATTGTCCATTTGGAAGACCCATTTGAGACCAAGCTTTAACTTCCTGACTAATGTCTTGATGTTGCTTCAATATATCCACATAATTTTCTACCTCATGATGCCATCTATTTTGTGAAGTGCACCAGGCCCTGCTGCAGCAATGCACCCCCACTACAAGATGCTGCCACCCCGTGCTTCACGGTTGGGATGGAGTTCTTCGACTTGCAAGCCTCCCCCTTTTTCCTCCAAACATAACGATGGTCATTATGGCCAAACAGTTCTGGTTTGGTTTCATCAGACCAGAGAACATTTCTCCAAAAAGTATGATCTGTATCCCCATGTGCAGTTGCAAACCGTAGTCTGGCCAAACTTAGCAACCGGCCATGAAGGACGGTCAGGGAGGTGATCAAGTACACAATGACCACTCTGACAGAACTACTGCGTTCCTTGGCTGAGATGGGAGAACTCTCAGAACGACAACAGTCTCGATAGCACCAATCAGGAGAGTGGTCAGATGGAAGCCACTCCTGAGAAAAAGGCACATGACAGCCTGCCTGTTGTTTGCAAATAGGCATGTGAAAGATTCTGTGGTCTGATGATACAAAAATCAAACTCTTTGGCCAAAGCACTATGTCTGGAGAAAACCAAGCACAGCTCATCACATGTAACACCGTCCCTACCATGAAGCATGGTGGTGCTTCAGAGTGCGAACGACCTTAATGTGGGGGCGAAGATTCACGTTCCAACAGGACAATGACCCCAAGCATACAGCCAAAGCAATGCTGGAATTGCTTCAGAACAAGAATGTGAAAGTCCTTGAGTGGCCAAGTCAAAGTCCGGACTTGAATCCCAGTGAAAATCTGTGGAAAGACTTGAAGATTGCTGTTCACTGCCGCTCCCCGTCTAACTTAACAGGGCTTGAAAAAATCTCCAAGGAAGAATGGGAGAAAAGCTGGTAGACATACCCAGGACAACTCAAAGCTGTAATCGCTGCCAAAGGTGTGGATACTTACGTAAATGAGATTTCTGTATTACATTTTCAATAAATGTTAGCACTTTCATTGTTGGGAATTGTGTGTAGAAAGAATATATATTTAATACATCAGGCTGTAATACAACAAAATGTGCAATTAAGTTAAGGAGTATGAATACTTTCTGAAGGCACTGTATGTTCCCTTTAATAGCTGTACGATAGGTCGTGTTTCTTCTAGTAGCCTGCCAACACTACAAACGTTTGTGGGTGGAAATAATATTATGTGATCACTCTCATTTACCTGAACTCTGCAATACATTTGGTATGTTATGCATTTCCATAAGAGATTGATTGAAAATAAAGCTATGATATGTAAGTAAATAGTGTAGCTAAGACAATATACCCAGCCATCTTTGATATCTGTCTTTTCCCTGCTGTATTAAGGAATCACTTCGGCTTAGATCACGTGTACATTGTGTCATATAGCCACGGGGTCAGCAGTTATATAACACATCAAATGGCTGCTTTTGTGAGCGTGCTACTAAGTAGGTCACTTTTAACTTTAAAAAAAATCATCAGTATGCCCATCGTCTAGTTTTTTTGTGGCAGGAGAGCGTCTGACAGAGCTTAATCTGGTAGTGGCTGTATTATATAGCTATATGGCTATTCTTGGGCGTGGCATTTCTTGAGCTCATGCGGATGATTGACATACTAGACTATTTGGTTCACGTTTTTGTAACCTATGGTATTTTAATTAACATGTTCTCTGAACCTATAGCTGTGTTTTGTTCATGGCTTCTACATCATGACCTTATAATCGATTCCAAAATACATGCTGAGGTGTTCCAAAACACATCATTGTGAGATGAGCACAGAGTAAGGAATTGTCAGTTTCTCACAGCTGTCATCCAGACCTTAATTGTAACTGTTTACTGGCCACTTGGTCCAGCTCAGACTGTACAGCCACAGTCATTACCTGGATAATTGAGATAATAGGCTACTATACTGTACCGTTTGTAGAGACAATTAGAGACAATTTACTCTTCCCTTTCCTGTCCCACTCCTCCTTCCTTACATATTTTTCTTGCTCACTCTTTCTTGCTCACTTTCTCTTTTTCACGCTCACCTACTATCCTTCCCCCTAGCTCTCTGTTACCATATCAGTCACAGATAATTAGAGATGGAAGAAGATTGAGAAAGGTCTTTGTTAAAGTGAGGAGTGACTGTAATGAGTACTGATGGACTATGATTAAACAACCCTGCAGGTCCTGTCTGTCTGAAATACAAGGTCATTAGAGGGGGGGCAGAGGTTTGGCCACTCTATATCCTGGATTCAGATTAAGCCTACTCCTGGGAAAGAAGCCCTTTAAATTAGGATTTTCCACTGAGCGTGCTTTTTAGGCCAGGACTATGCTTAATCTGTGTTTTTTTACATTGGATAAAAGTAGACTCATAGCTAGAAATTGTATATCATACACTACAGTTGAAGAACAATAGAAAAGTCATTCTGCTTTGAAAGTTGATAAACTTGTAACCTCACTTTTGAGAAAATGGCCTTTGAATGTTTTGGTACACCTACTGGAGAGCTCTTCTTTGTCTACACCCATTCAGCATCGTTCACACCCTCTTAAGGTTTAGCCCCACATATCTCTTTAAGGATTTGCGTGGGAGGCCGAGGTGTAGGGTTGATCTGAACGTTCTGTCCTAACAACACCAGTCAAGGACCCAAGCTAACTGACTAACGTTGGCTAGCTTGCTAGCTCCTTCCAGACACAAATGAGAGGACAGCTCACTCTGACCATTTTACGCACCCATACAGAGCTGGTTAGGCTGTTTCTATGTTATCCAGAGCGTTGGTGACTGTGCTGCTGGCAACAATTTTTTGCCAACGTTTACTGACACCAGCCATATTCAACAGGTGTTGAGCATTTGTAAATTTCTCAGTTATTCTGAGCGAATTTACCAGCTACGTCTATCAACAGTTGTCGCAGTGGCATCATAAACATTCTATTGAAATGGTTACTTGCATAGTGGAGTCTTGCTAAGACATGTAGCAAGCTAAACCACGAACCATAATCCCAACTCATAATGTTACTACCCTGCATGAATCTGCAGGTAGCTAACCAACCAGGTTCAATGTTAGCTAGCTAACATTAGGCTATAACTAGCAAAGCAAATGGCTCTGAGATACGAATAATATTACAACACAGATCATGCACGTAACGTTAGCTAGCGATCGAGCCAGCCAGCTAATGTTAGCTAGCTAGCTAACAGTACACTTTAACTTGAAATGAAAATTACTTTCTGACAGAATTAGAAACGTGTAATATTTGAAAATGTAGCTGGCTTAGGCTGTCTTACCCTTATACATTACCTGTATATCCCTCTCTCACAGATGCCATGGTTGCCCTTAGTTTGAATATGTAATCCTGAGACAGGTGTTGTCTCCATCTCCTTAGCTATCATACTCTAATTCCACCAGGCCTTCCACTGATTTCAAAACTCGGTCCTCCAGAAAGTGGAGAGCAACACTTAAGCAGTTCTACTAAGTGATATATATATTTTTAGAAAGGATTACCTAGACATACTGACAAGCTCAAATAGACAGAAGCATGCTACATGGCAGACCAATCCAAACTCATCTCTCAGCATGTCCAGCCAATCCATTGTCTCAGCCAATCATGGCTAGCGGGACGGATGCTGTCTTTTTCCATGGCTAAATCAACTAGGCTCGTAAATAACAATTGTATTCATATTTACAGATGGCATACAATTTTGTTAAGGCACATGTTCCAGAAGGCATTTGTGCCAAAATGTTTTTTGTTGTTGTTTTTTTTGCGTTCAAATGGCTTTCCTGTGAAGTTGTGATGCCCGTCATACACCTAGTTTCCTGAAACGAGTCACATAAGCATCCTCCCATAACTAGATATTAGCCTATAGGCCTACATTGCTGCACAGGACATTGGCCGTTTAACTACACTTTAATCTACACAGCATCTATCTACAGTGCATTCAGAAACCCACACCCCTTGACCTTTTCCACATTTTGTTGTGTTACAGCCTGAATTTCAAATGGATTAAATTTAGATGTTATGTCACTGATCTACACACAGTACCCCATAATGTCAGTGACTTTCTTTTTAGGAATGTTTACAAATTAATTAAATTAAAAGCTGAAATGTCTTGAGTCAAATTTTCCACCCTTTTGTTATGGCAAGCCTAAATAAATCCTGTTTGCAATAAAGTAATACTGCAAAAAATGTGACAAAGAAATACTCTTTTATTTTTGTCCTGATTACAAAGCGTTATGTTTGGGGCAAACACAACACCACCGAGTACCACTCTTCATATTTTCAAGCATAGTGGTGGCTGCATCATGTTATGGGTATGCTTATCATCGACAAGGACTAGGGAGTTTTTTAGGATAAAAAATAAAAGGAATAGAGCTAAGCAAAGGGCAAATATCTAGAGTGAAAACTTGGTTCAGTCTGCTTTCCAACAGACACCGGGAGACACATTCACCATTCAGCAGGACAATTACATAAAACAAAAGGCCAAATATACACTAGAGTTGCTTACCCAGAACCCAACTACGCAGACCTTGAGTTATTGTTTTAAAGAATAATGGGCAAATAATGTACAGTCCAGGTGTGCAAAGCTCTTAGCCTTACCCAGAAAGCTGTAATCGCTGCCAAGGGTGATTCTAACAGGATTTGACTCAAGGTGTTAAATACTTATCTAATCAAGATGTACTGTATTAGTGTTTTATATTAAATCATTTTGTGTAGATCGTTAACTAAAAATGACAAATCCATTTTAATCCCACTTTGCAACACAACAAAATTTGGAAAAGTCAATGTGTGTGAATACTTTCTGAAGGCACTGTGTCTATTTTACCCAATGGATTTCTGTTAAGATAATTAGGCTCCTCTGAGGCAAGAAACATTAATAGGAGTTTAGATTTTTCTGATTTCGTATAGTATATCTAATATATTAATGGGGTGGATAATGGTGTGGATAACGGAGTGAATAATGTGAACATATTAGGATTATGACACATTCACACAGTTTTATTCATTTATATAAGGTGTGATATCCCAAATTTGACACCCTAGGCTACATCTTGGGGCTGGATTGGCCTGTATGACGCAGTCACACAGCCTATTATTCATTCATTTCTATGAGGTGTGATTGTGTGAACTGTAAAGTAGACTTAATAAAGAAGATGGGCTGTGTGGACGGCTAGCAGCGCTACCACCACTGTCTACTAGTCTGGCAATGTGATTATTGTCCTTGTCAGCAGTGAGAGAGAGAGAGAACACATCACTGTAAGGGGAGTGAGAGTGAAGAATGAATCAGTCGATTCCACTCTCGTTATTCACAGCACATCTGCTTGCCTCCATGACTCACCATGCTAGTTTGGTCTGCTATAAAAAATTAAGATTGATAAAGCAGGACAGATAAATCTCAGCCAGTATTTCAGTGATCTTTCATATTAGATTTTTTTTTTTAAGTTACATTTTACTGGTTCATACCCATATGGCATGCATAGCTACTACCCGTAGTAGTAGCTAAGAACACCAATGTTGTTAGTTTACAGTCTTTCAGCTGCAGAGCCTCGGAGATTGTCTAGGGATGGTGTTATAAATTATATGCTGTTGTATTTAAGAGTTTGTAGGAGTTGTTTCATCTTAAGAATCCAGGACATATGAAAGAATGTACTTTCATTTACCGAACCCTATGTGGATTGAAATATTTATTTCCTATTTTTCAAAGTCATTTCTTGACTCAATATGGGTTAATTCTTTGACAAACCTTTTACTGGAAGTTGTCTCTCTCCTTGGAATTATTTGTTAAGTATTCAGCCTCCTGTGATGCAGCCGCATGGAGTGAGACCCTTCTGGCAGAGGGAAGCCCATAGAAATATAATTATAAGAACAGGAATGTCTGTCCCATGGTGGCGGGAGATGCATTAGCACAGCAGCGGTCCTTTGGGGAAGGGGGAAGATGGATGGAAGGAACACAGGAAAGGAGAGGGGGAGATGGAAGGGCTTCGTCTGCCCGTGAAGCTATCTATCCAGTGCTAAGAGCATTCAGAGGACAGCCTGTTTGTTTGCCTGCTTTCAGGGTTTCACACTAAGTAACGTGACTGTCTATGACACCATATGTGTTGAAGTGGCCCTGGGTGTTCAAGCTAGTCAAGGCAAAGCAAGACTCATATTCGAGACGGCACTGAAATTATTCTTGTTGAACGCTTTTTATTATTCCATATGGAATTCCAGCTGCTGATGGGTAGCGAGCTAGTAGTTCTGTCAGTGTCAATCACATTCCCTGTGCTCCTCAACCTAGGCTAGGTCTCCTCAGCCTGCAGCTTCTAGTCCCTGAGCCAAAGGTTAGTGTTGGGCTCCTCTCTCTCACACACACCAGATGGAAAAGGACAGTACCTGCTGTAAGGATTGAGAATGTCACCCAGCCTGCCTGTATAGCCCCAGCCTGCATCCCCCTCCTGAGGCTATAGGCCCTGACGACCGCAGAGAGATGGCATGACATTATGTCCTGAGAAGGCTGCTACACTATAGCCACAGAGACCCCAGGTGCTGCCGGAGGAATTGTGTAGGGTGTGGGCCTAATGCTGCTGGGAAACATGTAATCCCCACGCTTCCTTTACGGCCCAGCCCAAAGTAATACCATTGTCATACCAGGGTACTATACCCACCTAGCTCGCAGGTATTGATGTCTTTCCCTGTCCATAGACTGCTTTCATGGTAATGAAAGCATGTAATCATAGAACTACACTACATGACCAAAAGTATGTGGACACCGGCTCGTCGAACATCTCATTCTAAAATCATGGGAATTAATATGGAGTTGGTCCCCCTTTGCTGCTATAGCAGCCTCCACTTGTCTGGGAATGTTTTCCACTAGATGTTGCTGCGGGGACTTGCTGCCATTCAGTCATGAGCATTAGTGAGGTCGGGCACTGATGTTGGGCGATTTGCTCTGGCTTGCAGTCGGCATTTCAATTCATCCCAAAGGTGTTCGATGAGGTTGAGGTCAGGCCTCTCTGCAGGCCAATCAAGTTCTTCCACACCAATCTCGACAAACCATTTCTGTATGGACCTCGCTTTGGGCACGGGGGCATTGTCATGCTTAAACAGGAAAGGGCCTTCCCCAAACTGTTGCCAGAAAGTTGGAAGCACAGAATGTCATTGTATGCTGTAGCGTTAAGATATCCCTTCACTGGAAATAAGGGCCCTAACCCGAACCATGAAAAACAGCACCAGACCATTATTCATCCTCCACCAAACTTTACAGTTGGCACTATGCATTAGGGCAGGTAGCGTTCTCCTGGCATCCGCCGAACCCAGATTCGTACGTAGGACTGCCAGATGGGGAAGCGGGATTCATCACTCCCGAGAATGCATTTCCACTGCTCCTGAGTCCAATGGTGGCAAGCTTTACACCACTCCAGCCGACACTTGGCATTGCGCATGGTGATCTTAGGCTTGTGTGCGGCTGCTCGGCCATAGAAACCCATTTCATGAAGCTCCCGACAAACAGTTATTGGGCTGGCGTTGCTTCCAGAGGCAGTTTGGAACTCGGGAGGTAGAGTTGTAACCGAGGACAGACGATTTTTACGCGCTTCAGCACTTGGCGGTCCCGTTCTGTAAGCTGGTGTGGCCTACCACTTTGTGGCTAAGCCATTGTTGCTCCTAGACGTTTCCACTTTATAATAACAGCTCTTACAGTTGACCGGGGTAACTCTAGCAGGGCAGGCATTTTACAAATGGAGTTGTTGGAAAGGTGGCATCCTATGACGGTGCATCGTTGAAAGTGACTGAGCTCTTCAGTAAGGCCATTCTACTGCCAATGTTTGTCTATGGAGGTTGCATGTCTGTGCTCAATTTTTATACACCTGTCAGCAACCGGTGTGGCTGAAATAGCTCAATCAACTAATTTGAAGTGGTGTCCACATAGTTTTTAATATATATAGTGTATTTCTATATGGTTTTATGTCTATGCATGTAATCCTCACACTTCCTATGGAGCCTAGAGTAGCAGAATACCAGAGTAATACTCAACCAAATGCACGGACTCAGGGAGTGTCAGCGACGGGGGTTTCTGCATCCACAACCAGGTGGATAGTGGTACACACAGAGATCCTATAATTCACATATAATTCTATAGGCTATGTAATTCTATGAGTACACAGGCATTTAGAGATTTCCCTGGACTGACAGCCAAATGGATAGGATAAGAACTGAGACCTGGAGATTTCCTTCCCTGCCTGCTATGATCCTGAGGAACAGGCTCTTCTCTAGAGCTCATGGTCTGCTCAATATTCCAGCTGTGATGGATAGACACATTAGGATAGCTAATGACTGAATCAGTAAGAGTCGCCCGATTCTTCACAACCACTGCACAGCAGACCACAACCCTGTTCTTTTCTCAGAACTCACTGGACACACACAGGAACACTGCCTATGTTTTTAAATGAGATCAAATGAAAAGGACTCTATTAAAACAGGAAGGGAAATTATTATCTTCTGTGAGCGGCCTGTCTCTCTCTGTCTCAAATCTATCCCCTTGGTCTTTACCTGAACCTTAACTTACAGTTGAAATCGGAAGTTTACATACACTTATGTTGGAGTCATTAAAACTTGTTTTTCAACCACTCCACAAATTTCTTGTTAACAAACTATAGTTTTGGCAAGTCGGTTAGGACATCTACTTTGTGCATGCCACAAGTAATTTTCCAACAATTGTTTAAAGACAGATTTAACTCATAATTCACTGTATCACAATTCCAGTGGGTCAGAAGTTGACTGTGCCTTTAACTTCTATGGGCTACGTGGGACACAGCCAGTGAAATATCAGGGCGGCAAATTCAAAAACAACAAAATGTCATAATTCAACTTTCTCAAACATACAACTATTTTACACCATTTTAAAGATAGACTTCTCCTTGATGTAACCACATTGTCCGATTTAAAAAAGGCTTTACAGCAAAAGCAAAACATTAGATTATGTTAGAGTACATAGACAAAAAGGGTTAGGACATGTGTCAATAAAACCCAAAACACAGCTAAATGAAGCACTCACCTTTGACGATCTTCATCAGATGACACTCCTAGGACATTATGTTACACAATACATGTATGTTTTGTTCGATAAAGATCATATTTATATCCAAAAACAGCATTTTACATTGGCGCGTGATGTTCGGAAAATGTATTCCCACCAAAACTTTCGGTGAATGTGCACATCAATTTACAAAAATACTCATCATAAACGTTGACAAAATATATAACAATTATTTAAAGAATTATAGATAGACTACTCCTGGATGCAACCGCTGTGTCAGATTTTAAAATAGCTTTACGGAGAAAGCACATTTTTCAATATTCTGAGTACATAGCTCAGCCATCACAGCGAGCAATACAGACACCCGCCAAGTTCGGGGCAATCTAAACTCAGAATTAGTATTAGAAATATTGTCTTACCTTTGCTGATCTTCGTCAGAAGGCACTCCCAGGACTGCTACTTCCACAAGAAATTTTGTTTTTGTTCGAAATACTCCATATTTATGTCCAAATACCTACGTTTTGTTCGTACGTACAGATCACTTATCCAAAGGCATAATGCGCGAGCGCGGAACCATAGACGAAAAGTCAAAATGTTCCATTACCGTACTTAGAAGCATGTCAAACGCTATTTAAAATCAATCTTTATGGTATTTTTAACGTAAAATTGTGATAATATTCCAACCGGACAATAGCATATTCATTCAAGAAGAAAAAGAAGGAACAGCGTGCTCGCGGGACCGAGCATATCCAATCTCTTTGTTGCCAGGCAGTCCACTCAGTAACTGAGCTCCTATACTCTGCCCAGTGACAGGAGAATGCTCAAATCACTTTCTGAAGGCTGTTGACAGCCAATGGAAGCCTTAGGAAGTGCAACGTCACCCCACAGACACTGTAGTTTCGATAGAGAATCAAAAGAAGAACTACAATTCTCAGACTTTCCACTTCCTGCTTGGATTTTTCTCAGGTTTTTGCCTGCCATATGAGTTCTGATATACTCACAGACACCATTCAAACAGTTTTAGAAACTTCAGTGTTTTCTATCCAAATCTACTAATTATATACATATTCTAGTTTCTGGGCCAGAGTAGTAACCTGTTTAAATTGGGTACGTTTTTCATCCGGCCGTGAAAATACTGCACCCTATACCCCAACAGGTTAAAGAGATTGGAAAATTCCAGAAAATGATGTCATGGCTTTAGAAGCTTCTGAGTCAATTGGAGGTGTACCTGTGGATGTATTTCAAGGCCTACCTTCAAACTCAGTGCCGCTTTGCTTGTCATCATGGGAAAATCAAAAGAAATCAGCAAAGACCTCAGGGGAAAAAAATTGGAGACCTCCACAAGTCTGGTTCATCCTTGGGAGCAATTTCCAAACGCCTGAAGTTACCACGTTCATCTGAACAAACAATAGTACGCAAGTATATACACCATGGGACCACGCAGCCGCCATACCACTCAGAAAGGAGACGCGTTCTGTCTCCTAGAGATGAACGTACTTTGGTGCGAAAAGTGAAAATCAATCCCAGAAAAACAGCAAAGGACCTTGTGAAGATGCTGGAGGAAACATGTACAAAAGTAACTATATCCACAGTACAACAAGTCCTATATCGACATAACCTGAAAGGCCGCACAGCAAGGAAGAAGCCAGACTACGGTTTGCAACTGCACATGGGGACAAAGATCGTACTTTTTGGAGAAATGTTCTCTGGCCTGATGAAACAAAAATAGAACTGTTGGCCATAATGACCATTCTTATGTTCGGAGGAAAAAGGCGGAGGCTTGCAAACTGAAGAACACAATCCTAACCGTGAAGCACGGGGGTGGCAGCGTGATGTTGTGCAGGAGGGACTGGTGCACTTCACAAAATAGATGACATCATGAGGAAGGAAAATGATGTGGATATATTGAAGCAACATCTCAAGACATCAGTCAGGAAGTTAAAGCTTGGTCTCAAATGGATCTTTGAAAATAGACAATGACCCCAAGCATACTTCCAAAGTTGTGGCAAAATAGCGGAACGTTTCAACAACATCCGGTGAAATTACAGAGCGCAAATTTTTTTTCTTCTCAAAATATTTAACTTTCATACATTCACAAGTGCAATACACCAAATTAAAGCTTAACTTCTTGTTAATCTAGCCACCGTGTCAGATTTCAAAAGGGTTTTACACGAAAGCAAACCATGTGATTATCTGAGGACAGCGCCCAGCATACCAACACATGAAAATCAAATTTCAACCCGCCAGGCGCGACACAAAACTCAGAAATAACGATATAATTCATGCCTTACCTTTGAAGAACTTCTTCTGTTGGCACTCCAATATGTCCCATAAACATCACAAATGGTCCTTTTGTTCGATTAATTCCTTCGTTATATCTCCATAATTTCCATTTATTTGGGACGTTTGATTCAGAAAAATACCGGTTCCAACTCGCCCAGCATGACTACAAAATATCTAATAAGTTACCTGTAAACGCTGTCCAAACATTTCAAACGACTTTCCTAATCCAACTTTAGGTATTTTAAAACGTAAATAATCGATAAAATTTAAGACGGGATAAACTGTGTTCAATACCGGATGAAAACAATGTGAAGCGTGTGACCTGTAGCGCGCATCAAAACATTAGAGAGCACTAGGCTGGACCCTCGTTCTGAACAGCCGTGCTTCTTCATTTCTCTAAAGAAAAACATCAACCAATTTCTAAAGACTGTTGACATCTAGTGGAAGCAATAGGAACTGCAACCAAGTGCCACAGAAATCTAGGTTCCATTGAAAACAGTCTCACCTAAAAATAAAAAAAAAACTATCCTGGATGGTTTGTCCTCGGTGTTTCACCTGCCAAATAAGTTCTGTTATACTCACAGACATTATTTTAACAGTTTTAGAAACTTTATAGAGTTTTTTAATCCAAATCTACCAATATGCATATCCTAGCTTCTGGGCCTGAGTAGCAGGCAGTTTACTTTGGACACACTTTTCATCCACAATTCCGAATGCTGCCCCCTATCCTAAAAAAAGTTAAGGACAACAAAGTCACGGTATTGGAGAGGCCATCACAAAGCCCTGACCTCAATCCTATAGAAAATTTGAGGGCAGAACTGAAAAAGTGTGTGCGAGCAAGGAGGCCTACAAACCTAACTCAGTTACACCAGCTCTGTCAGAAGGAATGGGCCTTAATTCACCCAATTTATTGTGGGAAGCGTGTGGAAACGTTTGACCCAAGTTAAACAATTTTAAGGCAATGCTACCAAATACTAATTGAGTGTATGTAAACTTCTGACCCACTGGGAATGTGATGAAAGAAATACAAGCTGAAATAAATTATTCTCTCTACTATTATTCTGACATTTCACATTCTTAAAATGTGGTGATCCTAACTGACCTAAGACAGGGAATTTTTACTAGGATTAATTGTCAGAAATTGTGAAAAACTGAGTTTAAATGTGTTTGGCTGAGCTGTATGTAAACTTCCAACTTCAACTGTACCTGAACCACTAGTTGTAAAGTGTTGGTAGAGTTGGTCATTTCTATGCATTGACTTTGCTGGCCCAGTATGGGCCCTGGCTGATACACTATATATATTCAAAAGTATGTGGACGCCCCTTGAAATTTAGTGGATTCGGCTATTTCAGCCACACCCGTTGCTGAGAGATGTATAAAATCGAGCACCCAGCCATGCAATCTCCATAGACAAACATTGGCACTAGAATAGCATTACTGAAGACCTCAGTGACTTTCAACGTGGCACCGTCATAGATTGCCACCTTTCCAACAAGTCAGTAAGTCAAATTTCTGCACTGCTCGAGCTGCCCCGGTCAAGTGCGGTTATTGTGAAGTGGAAACGTCTAGAAGCAACAACGGCTCAGACGCATACAATGACATTGACCCGTGCACAAACAAGGTCCGTATAGAAATGGTTTGTCGAGATTGGTGTGGAACAACTTGACTGGCCTGCACAGAGCCCTGACCTCAACCCCATCAAACACCTTTGGGATTAATTGGAACGCCGACTGCGAGCCAGGCCTAATCGCCCAGCATCAGTGCCCGACCTCACTAATGCTCTTGTGACTGAATGGCAGCAAGTCCCTGCAGCAATGTTCCAACATCTAGTGGAAAGCTTTCCCAGACGAGTGGAGACTGTTATAGCAGCAATGGGGCGACCAACTCCATATTCATGCCTATGATTTTGGAATGGGATGTTCGACGAGCATGGGGGACATGCTTTTGGTAATGTAGTGGATGTGGTTGAGAATGTGGATGCATCCCAAATGGCACCCTGTTCCTTATAGAGAGCACTACTTTTGGCTCTGGTCAAAAGTAGTGCACTATTAGGGAATAGGGTGCCATTTTGGAGGTACCCTGAGTGTCCTCAGGATGGAGAGTGTTCTGAGATGAGATGGGGGACAGACAGCAGAGTCTCATTGCATTCCCATCGTGTTGCCATGCCAGGCAGAGAATCAGGCACACTGTGTGAACATCACACTTTCCAATCTCAGTATCACACAACATAACACAGCCTCCTGCTGCTGTCTGCTGCCAGGGCTTTTTCGTCTGTGGCAGAGAGACAGTTACCAGACAGACGTGCCTCTCAATAATAAACCATACAGCTTCTAGCCTCAGTCATAACCATCATTATTTTGATAACTGTGCTGAGATGTTAAATGAGTTGTTCAGTCTGTCAGCTAGCTAGGCTACATGCTGAGAACTTTCTCTCACACCTTTATTTCTCAATGAATTTAAATGTGTTCACACATGAATCATTCAGGTTTTAGCCCACATGATAAGTTAATGCTAGGAAGCATGAGTTTTTCCTCACCAATGTAACTCAGTGTAGTCAAATATTTAGTTGTAGTCTCAATCTGGTTACCTATAAGTACAATATAGTTATGTTTCAAGGTTATTACATATTTATTAACTTAATTCCGGAATACTTCCAAACTCCCCACAATGCACTATTTGTCAGCGTCATGAAGGATCTACTCTACTCTGGCTACCGAGTTTGTTTGCTAGCTCGGTAGCTAGCTCAAGCTGGTTTACGATAGCCACGCCTCATGCTATTCACAGATTTTGTGTTCTGTGTTCTCTAGTGGGAACCCGTCAGTACGGCAGACTCTGGTGCTTTTGGGGAGTTTTGTAACTTTTTCTACCTTGGCTTAGTGCTACCTCGCTAGCTGACTGACATCTGTAATCTATCCAATTTGGATTTCAGCCCGGTGAAGCGCCCGCCTCCCCCTCGCTTTGGTAGCTAACTCAGCCTGGACTCATTTAAAAGCGTGTTACCTTTGGCTGGGCCCCAGCCATCCGTCTGTAAGTCTTTGCTCTCTCTTTTCTTTTAATCTGCGGTTATGTTTTAGTTGTGTTGTGTTAGTTGTATTCTAGCTGGTCTCCAGTAGTTGGGCTTTAGCTTGCCGACCTACACCGTGGTGGTTGGCTAGGCTAATAGCTAGTTGGCTAAAGAGCTAATGTGAGCTGGCTGGCTAACTTGCTGGCTAAGATAACTGCATATACCTAACATTCTTTGATAACTGGTTAGATTGTGTTATATACTTCCAAAACTTTGATTTACTTTGATGTAGCTGTAAGATAGGCGTTGATAGCAACTGGCTGACTCGGTGCTAACGTAACATTAGCAGGCTGGTAGGGCTAATGTTAGCAGGCTAGTTGGCTAGCAACCTTGCAAATTGATTTGTAACAATAAATTCATAAAGTATTTGCTTGTAACTTACCTGAACATTTTATTGAAACCAGCAGTCATGAGTGCAAACGATTTTCTTTAATTTGAAGTTATACATGGAAGTTATATCTGTTGGAATTTACATTATAAGGAATATGCTGGCTTGCCGGGTCTTCCATATTACATCACACCCCGGAAAAACATTTTCTGACATGACTTCGGCATTCTTTGGTATGATTCCAAGGAATCATTCAGATTTTACATGATGAGCAAATTGTCCAATTTGTATCGATTTTTCCACCCTCCATATCACAAACATGATTCTCCTATCTCTCCTCACCACCTGTGTAATTTGGTGCCAGCCCCTGCCAGGTCATGGCCTGTCCAGGACGTTCATTTGAAGATTGATCACACCACAGCCCATGGTTGCCCAAGGCTGGCCTCCAATGAAAATATAGTCTTATGAAATCAATAATCTGCTTGGCTGGGATATTGGTTGGAGGATGAGAGGACACAGAATGGTTATGTCCAAAATGGCACCCTGTTCCCTATGTCGTGCACTACTTTTCACCTGGGCCACGTCAAAGTAGTATACTTTGTAGAGAATAGGGTCCCATTTAGGACCGGCTTCTCGCTGGCTGCAGGAGGATGTAACAGATGGGTCTTTTTATATCCCCCATAGGTGCAGTCCTTCCTGGCTTGGCCAAGTCTCAGCATCCCCTCTGTGTCCATGTTCCAGTGATTAAAGCTATTTTTGTGTCTGCCTTCTCCCAACAGAAAGAGCTGTGCAACATGATTCTAGACTGCTGTGCCCAACAGAGGACCTACGAGAAGTTCTTTGGTCTTCTAGCAGGGGTAAGAAGACCAAATAATATATATTTTTATATTCTTTCATTTAAATATAACCAAAATATATATTTAATCATTTTCCGTTATCCCTGAGACAATTTTCATTAACTTAGTCTGTTATGTTGCATGCTGAAAGTTGGAATTTCATCACCCTTGAAATTACATTTGTTGATAAGCCTTGTAGTTTACTGCAGTTCATTTGGCTTTTTACAGGAATTTGTCTCGCATTCAAGAGCACTGCGTTAAGACCAACTATATTCTACTCTCAACTAACATTGTGAACTCTGTTAATTTCTCAGAGGTTTTGTCTGCTGAAGAAGGACTATATGGAGAGTTTTGAGGCCATCTTCATGGAGCAGTATGAAACCATCCATCGCCTAGAGACCAATAAACTGAGAAACGTTGCCAGGATGTTTGCTCATCTCCTGTACACTGACTCTGTCCCGTGGAGTGTATGTATTGTAGCTCTCTAGGGTTGCGTCTCAAACGGCACCCTAATCCCCATGCACTACATGGGGATTAGGGTGCCATTTTGGCCCTAGTAACTCAACATCTCTAACCTAAAACCTTGTGCTGACTCTGCCGTTACCAGGCACATGGGTTCGTGACATAATGCATCCTCTCTTTCATATCAGAATGTATTACAGCATCAATATGGCTTTAAATCTTATTGATCGATTCATCTGACGCTGGGCATTAAGGCAACGTAGTTGATTTGAGTTCCCTTCAACAGCTACTAATCTAGTTACACTGCGTGTCTGTGTGTTTCTCTCTCAGGTTCTGGAATGTATTAAAGTCAGTGAGGACACCACCACGTCGTCCAGTCGAATCTTCGTCAAGATCTTGTTCCAGGAGCTCTGTGCCTACATGGGTCTGCCCAGGCTCAATGAACGACTCAAGGATATGTACGTCAATCTAGTCTTCTCCCCCTCCACTGTCAACTAATATGTCACTTGAGAATGTTGATACTTGTAATCTGGCTCTGTTATTCTCTGAGGGGATAAATTAAGTTGAATATAAATACATTTAGTTGTCACTTTTTGATGCATGGGATTGTCTCATCCGATCTTTTTTGTATCTTCCAGGACGTTGCAGCCCTTCTTCGAGGGTCTCTTCCCTCGTGACAACCCCAGGAACACCCGATTCGCCATAAATTTCTTCACCTCCATTGGCCTGGGTGGACTTACGTAAGTGTCTCCATTCTAATAATATAATCATAATACGTGCCACTTTCATTCAACGCAACAGCACAATGAGATTGCATATACGTTTTGTGTTTGTGATTTGTTAACCCACAACCTTCACATTGCTGCTGCCTTTACCTGCTGAGCCACACAGGAACACATTGTAATATAACGTCACCATCCTGCTGTGACCTCCTGCCAAATCAAACTTTATTTGTCACATGTGCCAAATACAACAAGTATAGACGTGAAATGCTTACTTACAAGCCCTTAACCAACAGTGCCGTTCAAGAAGAAGAAAATATTTCCCAAGTAGACTAAAATAAAAAGTAATAATAAAAGTAACACAATAACGAGGCTATATACAGGGGGTGTCATAATTTATTCTTTCTCGATCTCTCTCTCTTGCTCTCTTTCCCCTTCTCTTTCTCTCATTCTCTCTCCTTCTCCCTCGCTCTACCCACTCTCCCTCCCTCCCATAGGGATGAGCTCCGTGAGCATCTGAAGAACGCCCCCAAGATAATCATGACCCAGAACCAGGACGTGGAGTCGTCAGACTCCGATTCGTCCTCTTCCTCCTCTGACTCGTCCTCCTCAGACAGTGACAGCAGCGACAGTGACAGCTCTGACTCCTCCACTGACTCCGACTCGTCCAGCAACAGCTCAGGTACAGAGTAGCTTTACCACCTTGATAGTCCCTTACAATAGCCTGGTCCCAGATCTGTTTGTTATTTCTACTTTGGTCATTGGCGGCACAAACAGCACTTTAAACAATCTGGGACCAGGCCACCCTCACTATGCTTTTTTTTGTTGATACACTTAGACTTAGGTAGTTGAGAGGACATCATTGCAATCAACTTACAACCCAGCTCTCTTTTAACCAGCAGTCTGAATATTTTCTTAGACGAATTAAAAGTACTAGTCCTTTATTAACTGTCTGCCCTTCACCTCAACCTAATTCTAATGCCTGTGTTGTGTCCGGGGAGGTGGTGGGGCCTGTTCAATTAGTAATTATGTTCCTATGGTTATACCCTTCTTTCCTTGTCCCTGCTGTGAAGGTGGCCAAAGCCTGCTTTGTGTGTGTGTGTGTGTGTGTGTGTGTGTGTGTGTGTGTGTGTGTGTGTGTGTGTGTGTGTGTGTGTGTGTGTGTGTGTGTGTGTGTGTGTGTCTCGCTGTGTGTGTCTCTGTGTGTCAGCCTGCGTCATTGCATGCCTCACCTTGAGGAATGTCAGTGTTGTACTTAGCCCTCTAACTCAGCATGCTAATTATTTTAATTGGCCAGCTCTATTGACATGAAACTTGTCTGTTTTGAATCACATCACTATTTCCCTAGAAAAGGCCTGTCCCCCATGTCACATTATATGGTAATAATATTTGCCATTTAGTGTTTTATCCAAAGCAACTTATGGGAGTGTTTAGGCTACGTCGTGTGAATCGTGGCATCAGGGACATTAAGATGGCTTTTTGTGTCAGTCCCATGCTGATGAAATGCAACTACTGCCAACCAAGGACCAGTCTGTATTCACTTTTTCAATTTAAGAAAACATTTATATTTCAGGGCTAAATTTTAAATATCCAATTTAACAAGAGAGCAGCGATTGTCCTGGTGAAACAGATGTCCTCTACATAATCACTGCTTTCAAATCAATAGTGACAAAATGTTCACTGAAATGTCCAATACCTCTGAGCTTTAGTTGGTTCTCAGTAAATTGTCCTGAACATCAAGCCTGTGTGAGGTCCTAGAGGTGTTTCTCGGCTGTGATGTTGATGTGGCTATTTACCATTCAGCCTGTGTGTATATGTATACAAATCTCTATGCAAAACATGCACGCAAAGACAGTCCGGCAGTGGTCCACACACACACACACACAAACCCACGCCTGCAGTCAGTTTTGTACTCTGGCGTTCTAGTGACTGTTTGACTAGTATGGTGTTGGGTGCCCCTGGCCTGCTCTCTGTAGGGCAGAGTGACATGTTAACATGGCAGAGTAGGGCACTCCAGGCACTGGCCAAAAGCACAGTCTGTCATCACCACACATCATCTGCACACAGGCTTGCATCCCAAATGGCACCCTATTCCGTAGAAGGCTCTGGTCAAAAGTAGTGCACTATATAGGAAATAGGGTGCCATTTAGGACATACATAAGCCCCCCTCAACCTCCCATCACATGGCATAGCTCAGACCACTTGTATGGAATGGCAAAACTGACTGTCAATTTCTTTACATTTTTTATACACAGCATAGAGAATGTGCCCCTCTCTCTATGGGCTGGCAAACTGGCATGTTGTGTGCATGCTTCTGGATGTATTTAGGCTCTTTACTCATGTTTAATAGATTTTGATTCAAAGTCTGGATATATTTAGTTTCTAAGACAAGTTTACTGTTTTGCAGATTCCGATTCTAGGCGTAAAAAGAGCAAGGGCCAGAGCAAAAAGAAGAGCGACAAAGACAAGAAGAAAGATAAGAAGACCAAGGACAAGGCTTCTTCCAAAAAGATCTCCCTTCAGAAGTCACCTCTGGAGGAACGGCCCAATAGGAGTCTGAGACACGAGAACCGTCGCCGTGATGACAGCAGTAGCGATGAAGAGGAGGCGGAGCGCAGTGGGGGGAGACCCGGGCCTGAGGTCCGCCACAAAGCCTCTCGCCACCGGGGTCGAGTAGAAGACGCTCCGCCACCCACGCACGAGAGACCTGACCGTGGAGGGCACAAAGACAAGGAGCTGCCTCGTGGCAGGCCTGGCAGAGACTATGAGGACGGGGACAGACAGCCAGAGGCCCGCAGGCACAACAAGGACGATGGGGGGGGAAACGATGGGAAACACCAAGCCCCCCAGGCCGACCGTGACCGAGTCAGACACCGTAGCACTGAGAAAGAGAAGGAACCAGTGAGCAGTAGAGGCAGGGACAGAGAAAAAGAGAGGTCAAAGTCACGGGAGAGGAGCAGCCGCAAGGAGAAGGACATGGATTCCTCCAGGGACTCGAACAGGAACGGGGTGGAGCGGCAGGCGGAGAGGGCAGAGCGGGCAGACAAGGAGAACAGGGAGAACCGCCATCACTCTGACAGATACAGAGAACCCAGGCGAAACGAAGAACGGAGCAGGAATAGCTCCCCGCGCAGACGGAGATAGCCGGACCAATGAGAAAAGTAGTAGGCTTACTTTCCAATGTCCATACTTGCATAATTTGAAGTTGTGTGCTACTGCAGACATTGAAACAGAGCCATAGTAGTTATGATAGTAATGCTGTTCATGTGCCAGCTTGAACTCAACCATCTCATTCTCTGTCATTGTCTGTCTCTCTCAATGTATGCATCTTATGCATAGCCTTTACAATTTTATATTGCCCAATGAAATCTTTCTTAGGAATGGTTCAGCGGTTGTATAGGAACAATAACAGTACAGAGATCTGCTTGCAAAAGTAGTGTTTCTATGATTGTTTCTTTCTCTGGGTGTTATCAATGTAAGACTGGTAAAGTCAAGAAAGCTTGTGAGTTTGTATTTGATGCATCAACCTATTTTGTATTAGTGGCAACCTATTTTTGTGTTGATAAAAAATAAGACAAAACATAAAAAAATCCTTCAACTGTTCAATTGTACTTGATTTATTACTGAATATTATATAGATATTAGATAGATATGTATATATATTATACACCAGAGCAACGGATGGCAGAGTGTACTTAAAAGCAGCGGGTGCTGTCTAACCCTAATCTTATTGCCTCTGACTACAGAACATCGGCCGCCAACTTCAGTTCATTAAATTGTTGAATCGCCACCATTTTTGGACACCCAGCAGGTGATTGCTAACACACATCAACCCACAAAGGATCAGTTCTGAGCAATTCCAACATTGTTTATGTTAAACACTTGTAAGAATGCATTCAATAACCTGTCATCACACAGTTTCAGTACATACAACATGCATACAGTATGAATACATGCTGCTTACATAATTGACATAGATCTTCACATTGTGATCTCCAGATGGATCCTACCTTATTTGACCTTCAGCATTTTCCCCAAGGGCATACATACCAAAATGCATTACACAGGGTTCCAGGAAAACTGGGTCAATATTGGGATGGAAGACGTAACAGTAAATGTAAATCGGGGACACTCCAAATAGTATGTTACATTTCGTATAGTATGTATTTATTTTTGGATGTCCATCCATTTTGTATGATATGTTATGAATTTAGAAAAATGTATGAATTGTTACAAATTCCAATTTGTTATTGATAATGTTAGCTAGGTTAGGGGTTATGGGAAGGGTTAGCTAACATGCTAAGTAGTTGCAAAGTAGCTTAGAAAGTAGTAAGCTAAAATTGTTTGTGATGAGTTTTGAACATGCAAACTTTCGGTTACTAGAAGTTCCCGTTATACACCTACCCATCCACCTCGACCAACCACCCTACTTTCATTTTTGCTTAAAGTACACCTGTCTTATGTAACCACACCAAACGTGACATATGATACTAGTTTTGAGTGTCCCAATTTTATGTTTACTATGTTACATCTAGTCTAGGAGACCAGGCTGGGAACTCTGGCAAATCGCGGTGTATTCATTACGCCGGTTCTGTTCCAAAACGTTTAGTAAATGGAAGCCGGCCTCCCGAGTGGCGAAGTGGTCAAAGGAGCTGTGCCACTAGAGATCCTGGTTTGAGTCCAGGCTCTGTCGCTGCCGGCTGTGACGCCACACAATTGGCCCAGGGTCGTCCGGGTTAGGGGAGGTTTTAGCCAGTAGGGATGTTCTTGTCCCATCGCGCACTAGCGACTCCTGTGATGGGCCGGGCACAATGCACGCTGACACAGTCGCCAGGTGCATAGTGTTTCCTCCGACACATTGGTGCGGTTGGCTTCCGGGTTAAGCAGGCATTGTCAAGAAGCAGTGTGGCTTGACTAGGTTGTGTTTCGGAGGATGCACGGCTCTCGACCTTCGCCTCTCCCGTATGGGAGTTGAAGCAATGGGACAAGACTGTAACTACCAATCGGATACCATGAAATTGGGTAGAAAAGGGGTAAAAAAAAAAATGAAGCGGGCGGGACGGAACTGAATTTGTCCAATGGCAATTCTGGTTTTGCTCAGTTTGCTTCCATTTGGTTCATAAAAGGTAACGGTTTCCGTAATGAATACACACCTGATGTCTGTCAGAATCATGCCCTAGTGGGGTGGGGAAGGGGAGTAGGGGAGCTGATTCAAGCTTTGCTTTATGATGCCACTGAAAATTTGAAGCACAATTGAAATAAAATCAGCATACAGAGCATTCGGAAAGTATTCAGACCCCTTGAGTTTTTCCACATTTTGTTACGTTCCAGCCTTATTCTAAAATTGATTAAATAAAAAATGTTACTCATCAATCTACACAACACCCCATAATGACAAAGCGAAAAGTAATTTTTATATTTTTTGCAAATGTATTAAAAATAAAAAACACCTTATTTACATAAGTATTAAGACCCTTTGTTAGGAGATTTGAAATTGAGCTCAGGTGCATTCTTTTTCTTTTGATCATCCTTGATGTTTCTACAACTTCATTGGAATCTGTGGTAAATGTGGTAAATTCAATTGATTGGACATGACTTGGAAAGGCACAGTTAACAGTGCATGTCAGAGCAAAAGCCAAGCCATGAGGTCGAAGGAACTGTCCTTAGAGCGCCGAGGCAGGATTGTGTCAAAGCACATATCTGGGGAAGGGTACCAGAAAATGTCTGCAGCATTAAAGGTCCCCAAGAACACAGTGGCCTCCAAGTTTGGAACCACCAAGATTCTTCCTATAGCTGGCAGCCCAGCCAAACTGTGCAATCGGGGGAGAAGGGCCTTGGTCAGGGAGGTGACCAAGAACCCGATGGTCATTCAGACAGAGCTCCAGAGTTCCTCTGTGGAGATGGGAGAACCTTCCAGAAGGACAACTATCTCTGTAGCACTTCACCAAGCAGGCCAGACGGAAGCCACTCCTCAGTAAAAGGCACATGACAGCCCGCTTTGAGTTTGCCAAAAGGTACCTTAAGGACTCTCAGACCATGAGAAACAAGATTCTCTGGTCTGATGAAATCAAGATTGAACTCTTTGGCCTGAATGCCAAGTGTTTGTCTGGAGGAAACCTGGCACCATCTATTTTTTTAGTGGCAGGGATTGGTAGACTAGTCAGGATCGAGGGAAAGATGAACGGAGCAAAGTAGAGAGAGCTCCTTGATGAAACCTGCTCCAGACCACTCAGGACCTCAGACTAGGGCGAAGGTTCACCTTCCAACAGGACAACGACCCTAAGCACACAGCCAGGACAAGGTAGAAATGGGTTTGGGACATGTCCTTGAGTGGCCCAGCCATAGCCCAGACTTGAACCTGATCAAACATCTCTGGAGAGACCTGAAAATAGCTGTGGTGCTCCCCATCCAACCTGCATAGAAGAATGGGAGAAACTCCCCAAATACAGGTGTGGCACGCTTGTAGCGTCATACCCAAAAATACTCTAAGCTGTAATCGCTGTCAAAGATGCTTCAACAAAGTACTGAGTTAAGGGTCTGTATACTTACATAAATGTGATAGGTTTTGAAGGGAGCAAGGAGATGGGAGTCGAGGAATGGTGGAAATACCAATTCAGGTAGAGACAAGCTTTTCCATTACCAGTTGCACTGGGATGAGACTGCTCAACTCAGAGAAACAGAACATTTACAGTGTGTCCTAAAGGATATATGTGATAACCTATATGCAATAGTTATATGATATATAACCTTTACTGACAGTCTCACAGCACAGAGAGTAGATATATAGTGAATCGGAGAGCAGCTGTAAATTGGTAATGAACTTATTCAGAAGGAGAGGCACAGAGATAGTAGTGCTACTTCCAAATATTGATAACTTATGCATCTGAAGAATTTCAGTCCCTCATACCCCCTTGGTTCTGTCCCAAGTGGCACTCTATTCACTATATAGGGCACCAATTTTGACCAGGACCCATAGGGCTCTGCTCAAAAGTAGTGCACTACATCGGGAATAGCGTGCCATTTGGAACACATCTCTTGACTCGTGGGACTCTTCTCTGTGGAGCTCCACAGATCACCCTTCCACTCCAGGCAGTAGCAGCCAGTTAGCAGACAGCCAGGAATCAGGTAGCAGGTAGCAAGAAGCCATGTAGCAGGAAGCCAGGAAGCAGGCAGCCAGGTAACAGGCAGCCAGGTTGCAGATATAATGCAGCCATGAAGCAGGTATAATGCAGCCATAAAGCAGGTGGCCAGGTTGCAGGTATAATGCAGCCATAAAGCAGGTTGCAGGTATAATGCAGCCATGAACCAGGGAGCCAGGTTGCAGGTATAATGCATCCATGAACCAGGCAGCCAGGTTGCAGGTATAATGCATCCATGAACCAGGCAG
Organism: Salmo trutta; assembly: GCF_901001165.1. Lineage (NCBI taxonomy): Eukaryota > Metazoa > Chordata > Actinopteri > Salmoniformes > Salmonidae > Salmo > Salmo trutta. The sequence continues at coordinate 20,222,690 of NC_042976.1, read as the reverse complement.
CCTGGTTGCAGGTATAATGCAGCCATGAACCAGGCAGCCAGGTTGCAGGTATAATGCATCCATGAACCAGGCAGCCAGGTTGCAGGTATAATGCATCCATGAACCAGGCAGCCTGGTTGCAGGTATAATGCAGCCATGAACCAGGCAGCCAGGTTGCAGGTATAATGCATCCATGAACCAGGCAGCCTGGTTGCAGGTATAATGCAGCCATGAAGCAGGCAGCCAGGAAGCAGGCAGCCAGGTAACAGGCAGCCTGGTTGCAGGTATAATGCAGCCATGAAGCAGGCAGCCAGGAAGCAGGCAGCCAGGTAACAGGCAGCCAGGTTGCAGGTATAATGCAACCATGAAGCGGGCAGCCAGGAAGCAGGCAGCCAGGCAACAGGCAGCCACAGGAAACAGGCAGGCAGCCTTTACACTGATAATGAAACTACATCAAGCATAGCATTAGTGTGATGATTGCCCCTGGGCCATACATAGGACAGATTTACATTCCCTGCCTCTCCTGTGCTAAAAAGGTGCCTGACTGAAGAATGCCTCTACTGTAGGCTACAGTAGGTAGGACTAAGGATGTGTGGATGAATGTAGCCCAATTAACTATTTTACTGGAGCAGTGTGCAATTTCATGTACATTTGCTGGTGTTACGCTAAAGAATGTTTCTCTCTGTACTGTAGGTAGGGAAGGGATCGATTTGAGGATGGATGCATGCAACTATCATACTAGAACAGTTAGTAAGAGTGCAATTGTATGTGCTTTTAGTCTTGACATTTTTTTCCATCCTTAAACATGCTGAGTAGGTGGTGTTCCATTGAATGATGTCTCTAATCTATATTGTAGGTAGCCTACTAGGGATGCATTTGTGGATGTAAGTGCTCTATTTTCCCGGAACAGTTACTAAGTGTGTGCATTTTCATGTGGCTTTACTCATGAATGCTTTTTAATCCAGAGAAAGAAGGGGTGTATAATCTCCCTAGCCAACTGACCACAGGAAGTTTAGGAGAGGAGAGGAGGAGGACCTCTGTGTGTGGGTGGTGTTCTGAACACTGCATTTAACTTCTAAAATAGTAGGTTTACAGGATGACCAACGCTATAGCATACAATTAAGTCTCATCTCCCAAGAGATTGTTTATGTTGATTTTATCCTCTGAGTATTAAAATATAGTTTAGCCTACAACTGTGCATTTACACGTTTATTATAGTAAGCCCCAGCGGGTAATGTCGAACTTTGTTCCTTTTCTAAATAAAAAGCAGTGAGACTCAAGCAGCAAGAATCATGGAAGACTTTGAGAGCAGCGTAATGTAGGGCATAGCCTTGTGCACAGGCTCAGGTAGTGCTGCTACTGCCCCTAAAGGCCCAGGGATGAGCATGCGTGGATGTTTTCTGGGCTGCAGAGCTACAACACCGAAGTGTATTACAGTTCTCCTAGCAGCAGTATATTATGCTGGCAGCATGATAGAGGATAAAAAAATGAAAAAAAGAGTACCCCTGCAAAGACATGCTATATCTTGGGAATATTACATATTTTTAACTACTAGTGCAGTACAACTGCTTTTCACAGAATTGTAAACACATAAATGGATAATTTCACATATTTTATATTTGTATTATTTATACCAGCATTTATTTTGAATGTTTACACAAATACTGGTATATTGAAAGCTATTGGGCGTAGGCTATATTACAAAAACAGAGGGTTATACTGCATTTTCATGTTAGTCATTAAGCAGACACTCTTATCCAAGTGCTCCCGAGTGGCGCAGCGGTCTAAGGCACTGGATCTCAGTGCAAAAGGCGTCACTACAGTCTCTGGTTCGAATCTAGGCTGTATCACGTCCGGCCGTGATTGGGAGTCCCAAAGGGCGGTGCACAATTGGCCCAGTGTCGTCTGGGTTTGGCCAGGGTAGGCTGTCATTGTAAATAAGAATTTGTTCTTAACGGACTTGCCTAGTTAAATAAAGGTTCAATCCATTGCAATTTACAGTAGTCAGTGCATACTTTTTTTTCATATGTAAAATGTATACTTTAAGAAATACACTCGCAATAAAATACAAATATATGTTATGGGGGAATTACTCAGAGTCTGCAAAAAGTAAATTAGTCTCTTGTGCTGGGCAAAGGGTTTAATACAGAGTACTAGTGACTCCATACTCCACCCACTCCTTTCACTGCAGTGCAATACACTGTACATGGGATACTTATTGGCTTGTAGAGATAACTTTTTTACTTCTCTCAGCTAAAGTGGAGTGGGAAATACTCAGTAGGGTCTCTACTCACCAAATACGTGTAGTTTTGGAGGGGGGGGTGTGTAGGACACATCCATCAACACAGCTTTAAATTACCTGGTACTATCCATGTTCCTGAAATCAATACACACTCAACAACAATAAAAAATAAACACAAAAGCCAAACTTTTTTATTAAAATGAAAACAAATTTATTCACAAGTTAAATGTAATTAATATTAACCAGGGTATTAGGATTTAAGATTAACACGATTATTTACCAGCTATATTGTCATGATTATCAATCAAGGTCAGCAATGGTACTTTCTGTAGAGTTTAAAATGTATTACAAGAGACTACAAGGCTAACAGTACACAGTTTATCAAGCTTTTAGAACAACACTGGAGAACATTATTTTCAAGTTATAGCCCCCTATGTGTTGCTTTTCTGTCAAGGTTACCAGTACATGTTAAAGGCCTTTTAACCATGTTTTCAAACCAAAAAACAGAGGCAAGATTGTAAGATAATACATAATACATAGAGGTGTTGATTATCTATCAAGGTCAGCAAAGGCATTTTCTGTCGAGTTTAAAATGTATTACATAATAATTCTCTCTGATAACTGATATAAAACATACTCTTGCATGCCATTGTGACAAAGCGTATTCACATTGCCCTCTAATAACACTGCTTTAGAGAATAAGTACACAAACAACACAACTACAACCGTCTGACTGTTTTCTAAAATGGGGGCACCGATGAAAAAATGCATAGTTAGGTGTCAAATCCACCACAAAGTAATGCATTACCAGATACTGTAGTGTATCCTTTAATTATTTTTCATACTGGCTTAAGGAATCCATACATTTTAGATTTAATGTAATGCAATTACTGCTACTGTCACGACTGTGACGGATGGTGGCGCCCCTCCTCGGCCGGGCGGGGCTCGGCGGTCGTCGTCGCCGAACTACTAGCTGCCATCGATCCCTGTTTTGTTTCACTTTCGTTTGGTTAGGTCTAGGTAGGCACGCACCTGTTTTGGGTTAGTCATTAGAAAGGGGGGGTTATTTAGGTTAGCGTAGGATGTATGGTTTTTGTACGTGATTGTGTTTCTCTGTTTGCTTTGCTTGGTGACACTCTGATTTTGTATTTTGCAGTAGTGCGTGTGTTTGCACCAACAGTGTTTTGTCCCCTGTGTTTGGGGCACCTTGTTTTGTTGTGCGCTTTGATCGCTGTTTTGGGAAGGCTTGTGTTTTTGCCGTTGTGCTTATTAAAGCCACTACCCTGTATCGCAGCTTCCTGCATTTGATTCCTCACCCACTACACCCAAGCTTGACAGAAATCACGTACCCTAACGTAATGGAGTCAGCAGGAGCTTCAGCGCCAGCCATGTCCATGGAGGAAACCGTGGACCAACACTCTACCCTGCTCCACCGGCTGGGTAACGCCATGGATCAGGTGTTGGCGCGCCTGAAGAGCTGGGACCGACGCGCTCTCGGCCCCCCGAACGCGGCAGTCCAACAGCCTGCGCCCCCCCCAGCACCCACAGCTCCCAGTACCAGTGGGGTGAAGCTCGCCCCCCCCAGGGAGTACGATGGAACGGCCGCTGGGTGTAAGGGCTTCTTACTCCAGTTGGAGTTATACCTGGCGACCGTTCGTCCCCCTCCCTCGGGGGAGGAGAGCGTCAGCGTCCTCGTCTCCTGTCTCACGGGTAAGGCCCTGGAATGGGCAAACGCCGTGTGGGACAGTCCGGACTCAGCCAGGGACAACTACCCAGAGTTCACCCGCCGCTTTCGGGCAGTATTCGATCATCCCCCGGAGGGGAGAGCGGCGGGTGAGCGGCTGTTTCACCTGAGGCAGGAGACGAGGAGCGCGCAGGATTTCGCTCTCGAGTTCCGGACCCTGGCCGCGGGAGCAGGGTGGAATGAGAGGGCCCTTATAGACCACTACCGTTGTAGTTTGAGGGAGGACGTCCGCCGGGAATTAGCCTGTCGGGACACGACTCACACACTGGACCAACTGGTGGATCTGTCCATCCGACTGGACAATCTGCTGGCCGCCCGCGGACGTCCGACCCGGGCCCTGCTCATTCCACCCTCCAGCCTTCCTGCTCCCACGCCTATGGAGATAGGGGGGGCAGCAGCCAGGAAGACTGGAGGGGGGGGTCGCTCCTGCACCTCATGTGGTCGCAGAGGGCACACTGTGGACCGGTGCTGGGGAGACTCCCCTAGGAGTCCAGACGGCAGGCAGAGCGCTCCTTTGACACCTCAGGTGAGTCAGCACCAGCCTCACCCAGAGCCCCCTGTACGTCACATGTATGTGTCAGTGTCTTTCCCTTGTTTCTCCCCTCACTCCCGGTTTAAGGCGCTAGTCGATTCAGGCGCAGCAGGGAGTTTTATGGACCGTGGGGTCGCGGCTAAGTTAGGGATTCCCCTGGTCCAGTTGGACCAACCCTTCCCCATACACGCCCTAGACAGTCGACCACTAGGGTCGGGGCTGGTCAGGGAGGTCACTGTACCTCTGGTCATGGTAATGCGGGGGGGTCATGAGGAGCGGATTAGTCTTTTCCTCATCGATTCCCCAGCGTTTCCAGTGGTTCTAGGGATTCCCTGGCTAGCCACTCACAACCCTAAGATTTCGTGGGGACAGAGGGCTCTTAAGGGGTGGTCAAATGAGTGCTCGGGCAGGTGCATAGGAGTTTCCATCGGTGCGACTACGGTGGAGAGTCCAGACCAAGTCTCCACCGTGCACATTTCCTCAGAATATGCCGATTTGGCTATCGCCTTCAGTAAAACGAAGGCGACCCAATTACCACCTCATCGACGAGGAGACTGTGCGATAAACCTCCAGGTGGGCGCTGCCCTTCCTCGTAGTCACGTTTATCCCCTGTCTCAGGAGGAGACGGCGGCTATGGAGACATACGTCACTGAATCCTTGAGGCAGGGATACATTCGGCCATCTCACTCACCCGTCTCCTCGAGCTTCTTTTTCGTGAAGAAGAAGGAGGGAGGTCTGCGCCCGTGCATTGACTATAGAGGTCTAAATGCCATCACAGTGGGTTTCAGTTACCCACTACCTCTCATCGCCTCGGCGATGGAGTCATTTCACGGGGCGCGCTTCTTCACGAAATTGGATCTCAGGAGCGCATATAATCTGGTGCGTATCCGAGGAGGGGACGAGTGGAAAACTGCATTTAGTACCACATCTGGCCATTATGAGTACCTCGTCATGCCGTATGGGTTAAAGAATGCTCCCGCAGTCTTTCAATCCTTTGTGGACGAGATTCTCCGGGACCTGCTCGGTCAGGGTGTAGTGGTGTACATCGATGACATTCTGGTCTACTCCGCTACACGCGCCGAGCATGTGTCTCTGGTGCGTAAAGTGCTTGGGCGACTGGTGGAGCATGACCTATACGTCAAGGCTGAGAAATGTGAGTTTTCCAAACCAGCCGTCTCTTTCTTGGGGTATCGCATTTCCTCATCAGGGGTAGTGATGGAATGTGACCGCGTCTCAGCCGTGCGTAATTGGCCGACTCCCACCACGGTGAAGGAGGTGCAGCGGTTTTTGGGATTTGCCAATTACTACCGGAGGTTTATCCGGGGCTTTGGGCAGGTGGCGGCTCCCATTACCTCACTGTTGAAGGGGGGCCCGGTGCGGTTGCAGTGGTCCGCGGAGGCGGACAGGGCCTTTAGTCGTCTGAAGGTTTTGTTCACCGACGCCAAAGTGCTGGCGCACCCGGACCCCTCTTTGCCCTTCATAGTGGAGGTGGACGCGTCCGAGGCTGGGGTAGGAGCCGTGCTGTCCCAGCGCTCGGGCGCCCCCCCCAAGCTCCGCCCCTGCGCCTTCTTCTCTAGGAAGTTGAGTCCGGCGGAGCGTAACTATGATGTGGGGGACAGGGAGCTGTTGGCTGTGGTCAGAGCCCTGAAGGTGTGGAGACATTGGCTTGAGGGGGCCCATTATCAGCAACCATCACCTCCTGTGATCCAATGGCATGTTGTATTAGCTAATCCAAGTTTAGCATTTTAAAAGGCTAATTGATCATTAGAAAACCCTTTTGCAATTATGTTAGCACAGCTGAAAACTGTTGTTCTGATTAAAGAAGCAATAAAACTGTCCTTCTTTAGACTAGTTGAGTATCTGGAGCATCATGCCGTCCATGGGAGGGGTGCGTCAATTGAGTGGTTTGAGTCACTGACTTGGTCTTCCTGTCTGGGTTGGCGCCCCCCCTTGGGTTGTGCCATGGCGGAGATCTTTGTGGGCTATACTCGGCCTTGTCTTCGGACGGTAAGTTGGTGGTTGTAGACATCCCTCTAGTGGTGTGGGGGCTGTGCTTTGGCAAAGTGGGTGGGGTTATATCCTGCCTGTTTGGCCCTGTCCGGGGGTATCATCGGATGGGGCCACAGTGTCTTCTGATCCCTCCTGTCTCAGCCTCCAGTATTTATGCTGCAGTAGTTTATGTGTCGGGGGGCTAGGGTCAGTCTGTTACATCTGGAGTATTCTCTTGTCTTATCCGGTGTCCTGTGTGAATTTAAATATGCTCTCTCTAATTCTCTCTTTCTCTCTTTCTTTCTCTCGGAGGACCTGAGCCCTAGGACCATGCCTCAGGACTACCTGGCATGATGACTCCTTGCTGTCCCCAGTCCACCTGGCCATGCTGCTGCTCCAGTTTCAACTGTTCTGCCTGCGGCTATGGAACCCTGACCTGTTCACTGGACGTGCTTGTTGCACCCTCGACAACTACTATGATTATTATTATTTGACCATGCTGGTCATTTATGAACATTTTAACATCTTGACCATGTTCTGTTATAATATCCACCCGGCACAGCCAGAAGAGGACTGGACACCCCTCATAGCCTGGTAACTCTCTAGGTTTCTTCCTAGGTTTTTGGCCTTTCTAGGGAGTTTTTCCTAGGGAGTTTTTCCTAGCCACCGTGCTTCTTTCACATGCATTGCTTGCTGTTTGGGGTTTTAGGCTGGGTTTCTGTACAGCACTTTGAGATTTCAGCTGATGTACGAAGGGCTATATAAATAAATCTGATTTGATTTGATTTGATCAGCATTTGTGGGTTCGATTACAGGCTCAAAATGGCCAGAAACAAAGAACTTTATTTGGAAATTTGTCAGTCTATTCTTGTTCTGAGAAATGAAGGCTATTCCATGCGAGAAATTACCAAGAAACTGAAGATCCCATACAACACTGTGTACTACTCCCTTCACAGAACAGCGCAAACTGTCTCTAGCCAGAATAGAAAGAGGAGTGGGAGGACCCAGTGCACAACTGAGCAAGAGGACAAGTACATTAGAGTGTCTAGTTTGAGAAACAGACGCCTCACAAGCCCTCAACTGGCAGCTTCATTAAATAGTACCCGCAAAACACCAGTCTCAACATCAACAGTGAAGAGGCGACTCTGGGATGCTGGCCCCTCGGAAAACAGGAGTGATGGTTGCTGATAACGGGCCTCTGTGAGCCTATGTACAGTGAGGGAAAAAAGTATTTGATCCCCTGCTGATTTTGTACGTTTGCCCAGTGACAAAGAAATGATCAGTCTATAATTTTAATGGTAGGTTTATTTGAACAGTGAGAGACAGAATAACAACCAAAAAATCCAGAAAAACGCATGTCGAAAATGTTAGAAATTGATTTGCATTTTAATGAGGGAAATAAGTATTTGACCCCCTCTCAATCAGAAAGATTTCTGGCTCCCAGGTGTATTTTACACAGGTAACGAGCTAAGATTAGGAGCACACTCTTAAAGGGAGTGCTCCTAATCTCAGTTTGTTACCTGTATAAAAGACACCTGTCCACAGAAGCAATCAATCAATCAGATTCCAAACTCTCCACCATGGCCAAGACCAAAGAGCTCTCCAAGGATGTCAGGGACAAGATTGTAGACCTACACAAGACTGGAATGGGCTATAAGACCATCGCCAAGCAGCTTGGTGAGAAGGTGACAACAGTTGGTGTAATTATTCGCAAATGGAAAAAACACAAAAGAACTGTCAATCTCCCTCGGCCTGGGGCTCCATGCAAGGTCTCACCTCGTGGAGTTGCAATGATCATGAGAACGGTGAGGAATCAGCCCAGAACTACATGGGAGGATCTTGATCTCAAGGCAGCTGGGAGCATAGTCAACAAGAAAACAATTAGTAACACACTACACCGTGAAGGACTGAAATCCTGCAGCGCCCGCAAGGTCGTCCTGCTCAAGAAAGCACATATACATGCCCGTCTGAAGTTTGCCAATGAGCATCTGAATGATTCAGAGGACAACTGGGTGAAAGTGTTGTGGTCAGATGAGACCAAAACGGAGCTCTTTGGCATCAACTCAACTCGCCGTGTTTGGAGGAGGAGGAATGCTGCCTATGGCCCCAAGAACACCATCCCCACTGTCAAACATGAGGTGGAAACATTATGCTTTGGGGGTGTTTTTCTGCTAAGGGGACAGGACAACTTTACCGCATCAAAGGGACGATGGACGGGGCCATGTACCATCAAATCTTGGGTGAGAACCTCCTTCCCTCAGCCAGGGCATGGGTCGTGGATGGGTATTCCAGCATGACAATGACCCAAAACACACGGCCAAGGCAACAAAGGAGTGGCTCAAGAAGAAGCACATTAAGGTCCTGGCGTGGCCTAGCCAGTCTCCAGACCTTAATCCTATAGAAAATCTGTGGAGGGAGCTGAAGGTTTGAGTTGCCAAACGTCAGCCTCAAAACCTTAATGATTTGGAGAAGATCTGCAAAGAGGAGTGGGACAAAATCCCTCCTGAGATGTGTGCAAACCTGGTGGCCAACTACAAGAAACGTCTGACCTCTGTGATTGCCAACAAGGGTTTTGCCACCAAGTACTAAGTCATGTTTTGCAGAGGGGTCAAATACTTATTTCCCTCATTAAAATGCAAATAAATTTATAACATTTTTGTCATGTGTTTTTCTGGATTTTTTGGTTGTTATTCTGTCTCTCACTGTTCAAATAAACCTACCATTAAAATGATAGACTGATAATTTCTTTGTCAGTGGGAAAACGTACAAAATCAGCAGGGGATCAAATACTTTTTTCCCTCACTGTAGATATTACATAAAAAATCTGCCATTTCCAGCTACAATAGTCATTTACAACATTAACAATGTCTACACTGTAATTATGATACATTTTATGTTATTTTAATCGACAAAAAATGTGCTTTTCTTTCAAAAACAAGGACATTTATAAGTGACCCCAAACTTTTGAACGGTAGTGTATATGCAGGATATATTCAAGCTCTTGGGTAACCAGCTCTCTGCTGACCGGCTTACCTTCACAAATAATGTATTTGGAGCAGGTTGACATTAAAGCTTGACCACTGAAATTTATTAGCAGTATTACATGTTTTACAAATCTTGTTTTCTTGGGATGATTGCAGTGAAATGAATTCCTTGATGCCTCTTTCTGAAATATGACTTGGTTCAACTTTTTTTACCCTGGCTATACATGGTTTTCTTGAAATGACTGCAATTTTGAGAGCATAAATGTGGAAGAGGAGATCATTGGCTAAGAAAGTTGAAGTTAGCATTTCCTTCACAAAATATTATTTAATGTCACACATATTGCTGTTATGAAGCCTCTGTTGAAGCAATGGTCGTGTAGTCTGTCCTGTTTTCACTGCATCCAACTGTGAGATGAAGTTACTGAATTGCTGATTTGGACTGTTTGCTTTAAGTAATCTTTTGTGACATTCTTTGAAAGCGGATGTTTTCTTCAGAAATGTCAAAACAGGAAAGGCTTTACCCTCAAGATGATTGGGTAAATAGTTACATGTTGTAATAACATCAATACCTGAATCTGACTTACAGGACTGTACTTGCTCACTGATACACTATGTATATAAAAGTATGTGGACACCACTTCAAATTAGTGGATTTGACTATTTCAGCCACACCTTTTGCTGACAGGTGTATAATATTGAGCACAAAGCCATGCGATCTCCATAGACAAACATTGGCAGTAGAATGGCCTTACTGAAGAGCTCAGTGACTTTAAACGTGACACCGTCATAGGATGCCACCTTTCAAACAAGTCAGTTTGTCAAATTTCTGCCCTGCTAGAGCTGCCCTGGTCAACAGTAAGTGGTCTTACTGTAAAGTGGAAACATCTAGGAGCAACAACGACTCAGCTGCGAAGTGGTAGGCCACACAAGCTCACAGAATGGGACTGTCCTTGGTTACAACACTCACTACCAATTTACAAACTGCCTCTGGAAGCAACGTCAACACAATAACTGTTCGTTGGGAGCTTCATGAAATCGGTTTCCATGGCCGAGCAGCCTCACACAAGCCTAAAATCACCATGTGTAATGCCAAGCGTCGGCTGGAGTGGTGTAAAGCTTGCTGCCATTGGACTATGGAGCAGTGGAAACGTGTTCACTGGAGTGATGAATCACGCTTCACCATCTGGCAGTCCGACGGACAAATCTGGGTTTGGAGGATGCCAGAAGAACGCTACCTGTACCAATGCATCGTGCCAACTGTAAAGTTTGGTGGAGGAGGAATAATGGTCTGGGGCTGTTTTTCATGGATTGGGCTAGGCCCCTTAGTTCCAGTGGAGGGAAATCTTAACTCTACAGCATACAATGACATTCTAGACAATTCTGTGCTTCCAACTTTGTGTCAACAGTTTGGGGAAGGCCCTTTCCTGTTTCAGCATGACATGCCCCATGCACAAAGCAAGGTCCATTATACAGAAATGGTTTGTCGAGATCGGTGTGAAAGAACTTGACTAGCTTGCACAGAGCCCTCACCTCAACTCCATCAAACACCTTTGGGATGAATTGGAACGCCGACTGCGAACCAGGACTAATTGCCCAACATCAGTGCCCGACATCACTAATGCTCTTGTGGCTGAATGGAGTTCCCGCAGAAATGTTCAACATCTAGTGGAAAGCCTTCCCAGAAGAGTGGAGGCTGTTATAGCAGCAAAGGGGGCACCAACTCCATATTAATGCCCATTATTTTGGAATGAAATGTTCGTCAAGCAGTATTATCAGAGATTCTGTAAAGGCCCTCCCTCATTACATAATTCATAAAAAAATATATAGCTGTTGCTGTGTCCTCAATGTTTGTAGATTCTATAGAGATAATCTCCATAGAGATAATCTTAAGAGAGTCAAATATAAACTGTGCCCAGCAGTGTCCTTTTTTGGTGGTTATCCCTGAATGACAGATTACTGAGATTACTGATTACTCAATCTGTAGGTCAACTGCTCTTTGCCAAATGCTGGAAGATCAATAAAGCGAGATGGGCATACAGGGTTTCGTATTACAGTGGTGACCTTACATGAGAATCATAAAGTATAAGAATATCTGGAGTGTTGTTCCAAATTCTTTGTCTACTAAGTACTGCTGATTCTACACCTGCATTGCTTGCTGTTTGGTGGTTTAGGCTGGGTTTCTGGATAAGCACTTTGTGACATCTGCTGATGTAAAATGGGCTTTATAAATAAATGTGATTGATTGATTGCTGCACATTTACTGCATGTGTGTGGTGCTTCTACCTTTGTAATATTTGCTTGAAAAGAATGTCAAGAGTGCCTTTTATGTGTGGAAGTTGAATGCTAAACATTGAAGTTTCTAATAATCACTTGTATTTTCTCACAAATTACAATTTGGAGAGATGGGCTATGATCCATGAATCAGTCCAAAACCCAAGTTCAGGAGGCCAACCTTACATTTACATTTAAGTCATTTAGCAGACGCTCTTATCCAGAGCGACTTACAAATTGGTGCATTCACCTTATGATATCCAGTGGAACAACCACTTTACAATAGTGCATCTAGATCTTTTGGGGGGGGGGGTTAGAAGGATTACTTGTCCTATTCCAGGTATTCCTTAAAGAGGTGGGGTTTCAGGTGTCTCCGGAAGGTGGTGATTGACTCCGCTGTCCTGGCGTCGTGAGGGAGCTTGTTCCACCATTGGGGTGCCAGAGCAGCGAACAGTTTTGACTGGGCTGAGCGGGAACTGTGCTTCCTCAGAGGTAGGGAGGCGAGCAGGCCAGAGGTGGATGATTGATTGCGTCCAAGGTGGATTTAGGAAAATTATTGGAAGGCTATGCATAATTAGGGTGATATAAACCTATAGCAACATGATTTTACTAGGATGCTATCTAAAATATATTTTATTTGTCTGGCCAAGTGATTGACCTGATTTTTTGGCACAGGTCAAGGTGGTCCTTGGGCTGATTTAAATGTGTAAAGGTGCCCTCATTACCATCCCCATTAGGTTAATCTAGGTCTTTAACAGGTATGCCAGTCCATCATCGTTTACATTGTGTCTGCCTTTGTTTACATTTCATTTCACACTGGAAGCAAACAGGGTAAGCAAAACAACTCATATTCAACACAACAACAGTACATGAATGTATTGTTTTGGAATTAATATAAAACGCAGGACTAAATACATATATCTATAACACAGTCCCCCTCCAAAACGTACCATATTTGGTTAGTAGAGACCCTACTGAGTATTTCCCACCCCACTGAGACAGGTAGAACATTTTTCTCTCTGTAAGCCACTTAGCATCCCATGTACAGTCTATTACAGTGTATTGCATTGGAGGCTATGGAAGGGGTGGAGAACTAAGTGCTGCTGGGTATGTACGATACAGTGCCCCTCCAAAACTAAACATATTTGGTTCGTAGAGACCCTACTGACTATTTTCCACCCCACTTTAGCTGATACAAGTACAACAGTTATCTCTATAGCCCAATATTCACACCATACCAGTACATACCTTGTCTTTGTTCATTATTGGTCTTAATACACTTTAATCTTTTTTAAACCATATTTTGATTTGTTTTCATACATCTTTTATTGTATTTTCTTGTTGGCATAATAAAAGTGGCCATAGAGTCAAATTCAATATCATTTGAATGAGTTATCCATATTGCAATGTTTTGAAATGCGGGCTTTTATTTTGAAAGTTTTCTTATTACCATATGAAATAACGTCATTGTTTGTGCTGCTGGCAGAATACTACTCCGCTCCTCGCTGTCAAATATTTGGAGCGCGAGTCAGTGGAGAAGGCATTTGGAATAACCGGCCGGCAAGCAGCAAGAACAGAACGGAGACCGTTTTACTTTCCTGACACCCAAGCCTAACCACAGGTAAGTCAATAAACTGCAAGACGTGATTCATTATGAAATGCATTCGATCGGATTTCCTTGTATTTTACAACGAAAATGTGCAAGGTAAATAGATGGAGTCAATGGGAAGTTTAATATTTCTATTTCCACTAATACGGCAACCAGTAAAAAAATGTTTCTTCACTTTTCACTAAAAGAATATATAAGGGACATTTTGCTTTAATTTACGCTAAGATTAGTCTAGTTTTGGAATCTATTTTCTTAGGTAAAAGTTATCTGGACGTTTTAGATTGCAATAAAATCGTTTCTTTATTCTTTGTCATTAGAATTTGAAAGCGCGCTTGTCGGCTCTGTGATATGCGACCAAGTTATGTTAACTGAGCATCGTAGTGCATAGTTTATATTCTGCGGACCTGTAATACACGTGTTATTAAACCAGTAGAGGTTATTTCTTACATTTGTCTCGGCTCTTGCACACGTGCCACCTGTTAGGAAATACATCGATGGCTTCGTGTCAAGTATATCATTTCCTTGGTGGCTAAATAGGACATGCATTTATTCCAAAAAAGAAGGAAATCAAATAAAAATAAATCTCTCCATCTAATTATTAAGTTTTAGTTTCTACAGCTACAGTGACCGTTTGGCGCAGGTCAGTCCACCTTGATTGTAGGCAATGCGTGAGATAGAAGACTGTCTGCGAAGACTGATAGGCTAACGGTTTCGTTTTGTGTAGCCTAGTGATAATGTTGTCAATCAATGGGCTACATTCCTTTATACAAATCCATTATTCCGACGTAAGGTCATGGGTTTTGTTGTCTGTTAGGCTATGTGTTTTGCTTCAGTGGAAGAACTGTTTTGCCTACAGTGCCCAGAATGCTGTTTGAAAATGTTAGAATAAGTGGATGAGACTGCAGCAATCACCAATAGCTATATTCACTTTTATAACCTTGTTTGACATTGACAAATCATTTTCTATACACGTTTTATTGCAGGATAGAATGAAAAAAAAGTGATTTAGTTCTGTCCTTGAGCAGTTCTTGTCTAATGATGTTCTGTATTATGTCATTCTGAAATATGTTTCATGTTTTGTGTGGACCCCAGGAAGAGTAGCTGCTGCTTTTGCAACAGCTAATGGGGATCCTAATAAAATACCAAAATACCAAGTCACAACCATTTTTTATATACCGTTTATGGAGTATCTGTGGGTGCGTGTATGTGTGTGTGTTTTTATGTGTATGTGTGCTTGTGTATGCCTGTGTGTGTGGTGTGTATTTTGCATTGACATACTGATTAGGACCTGATCTATCTGTGGCCTGGTGACCTGGCATGTTCTGAGCGTGTTGTTCTGCCACCTGTCTGCCCGGCTGCCAACCATCACTCTTGGCAGGCAGGTTGAGGAGGAGCACATTGTTTTGTCATGGTTGCTTATTGACGACACCAATGGAGTACAGAGAGATTTTATTGAGTGGGTGGGGCAATGAAAGGTGTGTGTGTGTGTGTGCCTGCGTGCGTGCGTGTGTGTGGGGAGACAGAGAGAGACAGAGAGAGGGAATGGTTGTTTTCATTGTAACAAAATGGACTGGCTTTATTCAGTTGCAAACTATCATGCCAATCTCATGGATTGACACTCCTTGTATCTATAACTCCTATTATCCCCAGCACCATTCCTCAATTCCAAATCAAGTGGTGCGGGGCTGTCGTTGGGCTGAAACACAAACTCAGGATTGGGGCTTTAATCGCCATCTATAATAAAGTCAACAGCTATTATTACTGCACACTTTGCTACTGTGCAAACTCTTAGGATAGGATAGGCATATGTGATCCCTGTCCCTATCCCTGTCCCTGTCCCTATCCCTGTCCCTGTCCCTGTCCCTGTCCCTATCCCTGTCCCTGTCCCTATCCCTGCCCCTGTCCCTATCCCTGTCCCTGTCCCTATCCCTGTCCCTGTCCCTATCCCTGTCCCTATCCCTGTCCCTATCCCTGTCCCTGTCCCTGTCCCTGTCCCTGTCCCTGTCCCTATCCCTATCCCTGTCCCTATCCCTATCCCTGTCCCTATCCCTGTCCCTATCCCTGTCCCTATCCCTGTCCCTGTCCCTATCCCTGTCCCTATCCCTGTCCATATCCCTGTCCCTATCCCTATCCCTGTCCCTGTTGTTTGACTGCTGCTGCTGTGCAGTGAGATGAGATGGCTTTGACTGGCAGACCTGGGTGAAAATTATAGTTGAAATCTTTCAAATGCTTTTTAGCGTTTGCTTTTAGTGCACTATATAGGGAATAGGGTGCAGACTGTAATTAGTCCCATTCTGTCTGGTATGATTTATAGAGCCTCCCTCTCAGTGTGAAGGTGATCTATAAGATACTGAAAAACAGTTGGATCCCAAATGGAACCCTATTCCCTATATCAGGCCTGGGCAATTCCAGTCCTCGGGGGTAACACTTTTCCCCCATCCCTAGCAAACACACCTGATTTAAACTAATTGCATTTTTAACTGAAGATCATGATTAGTTGATTGTTGGAGTCAGGTGTGTTAGCTGGGGCTGGGAAAAAGTGTGACACCAATCAGGGCCCTGAGGACTGGAGTTGTCCAGGCCTGCCCGGACGGGAGTTGTCCAGGCCTGCCCTATATAGTGCACTACTTTTTTACCAGAGCCTTATGGGACACAGCACTGTATATCCTCTTCAGCCCTCCACCTGTTCTCTCCTGTAGCTGTGGTTGTAATCATTCTCAGTGTATTGGAAGCAATGAGATTGACACTGTTGACAATGATATGATGAGCCTTGTCTAGGAGCACAAAACTACTGTTTCACACCCACTTTCTAGGTATGATATGTATGAGTGATGCTGACTCTAATCAATGCATTTGGTACATTACAAACAGTACATTACTTCCATGAGCTAACTGTTAGATGTTTTCTGGTCAAGGTTACATAATTATACAAACTGTTGACGAAGTATATGAATTGTTGGTTGGTTTGAATATAAAATATGTTTACACACACACCTCTCTCTCTATCTCTCTCACTCTCTTTTTTCTTTCCATCTGTGAATGCAGCAAATATATTCACATTTCATATTTAGGCCTATTTTTACTCCTGGTGAAGCTGAGCCCAGGGGCTGCCTCTCGTAAAGTGGTCAGGAATGGGGCAGAAACCAATACATTGCCACCCCGCCTCTACAGCACGTCTCTACGGAGTTTAACAAATGATAACCAGGAGACTGAGTCTGCATCCCAAATGGCACCCCATTCCCTATCTAATATATACCTATATAGTGAATAGGGTGCCAATTGGGATATAGCCTAGGATGGAGGGATGGAGAGAAAGATGGAGGGAAGGTCAGCTGGTCTAAGTAATTACACTTAACAAAAATATAAATGCAGCATGTAAAGTGTTGGTCCCATGTTTTATGAGCTGAAATTAAAGATCCCAGAAATGTTCCATACTCACAAAAAGCTTATTTTTCTCAAATGTTGTGCACACATGTTTTTTTACATCTCTGTTAGTGAGTATTTCGCCTCTGGCAAGATAATCCATCCACCTGACAGGTGTGGCATATCAAGAAGCTGGTTAAACATCATGATCATTATAAAGGTGCACTCTAGATCACTCTAAAATGTGCAGTTTTGTCACACAACCCAATGCCACAGCGGTTCACTGATGTTATCGTTGTAAACAGAGTGCCCCATGGTGATGGTGGAGTATGGTATGGGCAGGCATAAGCTATGGTCAACTAACACAATTACATTTTATCGATGGCAATTTGAATGCACAGAAATACAATGACAGATCCTGAGGCCCATTGTGAGGCCCATTTCTTTTAAGGTATCTGTAACTAACAGATGCATATCTGTATTCCCAGTCATGTGAACTACATAGATTAGGGCCTAATTATGTGACTTCAATTGACTGATTTCCTCATATAAACTGTAACTCTGTTAAAATCTTTAAAATTGTTGCATGTTGCATTTATATTTTTGTTCAGTATAGCAGGATGGAGGGAAGGACAAGGCTGGAAGGTAGAGGAAAAGAAGAGAAGAAAGAAGTAGAGTTCTTCTTTCTTTCTAAAGGGGTAATGAATCATACAGTGTCGTTCCTGACAGGACTAGGGCGTTAGGTCCTATTTCAGGAGAAACAGAAAGTGAAAAGGAACACTGTCTGCCTGAGAACATCCAATAAAGATTTGATGTGTGAAATCCATGCTACATACTTTGATATGCCATTTAGCTGATGCTTTTATCCCAAGCAACTTACAGTACCACAGGTGCATATATATTTTATATGTGACCCCAGAGGGAATTGAACCCATAACCCTGGTGTTGCTAGGAGCTTGCTCTTATTAACTGAACCACACAGTATTACACATAACTTTTTATTTTCTTCTTGCATGTTTGTTTTCGTTACTACTTCCATTTCACCTCTGACTTAAACAGCTTATTTCACCCTACGGTTCTTTCTTTCAAATGGCCTTTTAATTGCTCCCCTGCCTCTGGTCTTGTCAGGTTGTCTCATTGGCCACAATACTGTGTGGTTCACTGGCATGACATCCTCTAACTAAGCTCTCTTTATGCATGTCTTATTTCTCTGTTGTTTGTTTGTCTCTTTCTCAAAATGCTAATGCTAACCCCTGACCCAGCATGGCACAGCTAGTACACTGCCACGGGCTGGCAGGATATATGCTCATTTGGACATTTTCTTCTTGTCAGGAATTAAAGTTCATATTCTACAGCTTCTAATCTAAAACATTAAGATGTGTACTCATTGCAAAGGCAATACAGATCGTCAGGGGATGTAACTTTGCGTTTCAGTACATGACGTCTAATTTATGTGTCATGAGTTTCTTGACTCTACACTATTATGGAACGATATGCAATACCTCAAATATGGTCACGCTACCAGTAGAATGAACACATAGTAAAAACAGCACAGCAGGAAGCAGAAAAGATGAGGGCCTGTCTCAGAGTAGGAGTGTTGATGTACAGTATAGAATCAGGTCCCCACTCTTATTCATTATGATTTAAAAGACAAAACTGATCCTAGATTAGCACCCCCTACTCTGAGACTCATTGTGAATACAGGTCTAGGAGGCAAGGCCGTAACATAACAAGCATCTACTGAGACATGCCAGAACCACTAACAGCACATGCAGTGCATTCGGAAAGCATTCAGACCCCTTCACTTCTTCCACATTTTGTTACGTTACAGCCTTATTCTAAAATTGATGTTTTTTTACCTCATCAATCTACACACAATACCCCATAATGACAAAGCAAAAACAGGTTTTTGAAATGTTGGCACATTTATTAAAAATAAAAAACTGAAATATCACATTGACTTAAGTATTCAGACCCTTAATCAGTACTTTGTTGAAGCACATGGCAGCGATTACAGCCTCAAGTCTTCTTGGGTATGACGCTACAAGCTTGGCACACCTGTATTTGGGGAGTTTCTCCCATTTTTCTCTGCAGATCCTCTCAGGTTTTGTCAGGTTGGATGGGTAGAGCCGCTGCACATATATTTTCAGGTCTCTCCAGAGATGTTCAATCGGGTTCAAGTCCGGGCTCTGGCTGGGCCACTCAAGGACATTCATAGAATTGTCCAGAAGTCACTCCTGCATTGTCTTGGCTGTGTGCTTCGGGTCATTGTCCTGTTGGAAGGGGAACCTTCACCCCAGTCTGAGGTCCTGAGCGCTCTGGAGCAGGTTTTCATCAAGGATCTATCTGTACTTTGCTCCATTCATCTTTCTCCTGACTAGTCTCCTAGTCCCTGCCTCTGAAAAACATTGCCGCAGCATGATGCTGCCACCACCATGCTTCACTGTAGGCATGGTGCCAAGTTTCCTCAAGACGTGACACTTGGCATTCAGGCTAAAGAGTTCAATCTTGGTTTCATCAGACCAGAGAATCTTGTTTCTCATGGTCTGAGAGCCCTTTAGGTGACTTTTGGCAAACTCCAAGCGGGCTGTCATGTGCCTTTTTACTGTCCATCTGGCCACTCTATCATAAAGGCCTGATGGGTGGAGTGCTGCAGAGATGGTTGTCCAGTCCTTCTGGAAGGTTCTCCCATCTCCACAGAGGAACTCTGGTGCTTTGTCAGAGTGACCATCGGGTTCTTGGTCACCTCCCTGACCAAGGCACTTCTCCCCCGATTGCTCAGTTTGGCCGGGTGGCCAGCTCTAGGAAGAGTCTTGGTGGTTCCACACTTCTTCCATTTAAGAACGATGGAGGCCATTGTGTTCTTGGGGACCTTCAATGCTGCAGAAATGTTTTGGTACCATTTCCCAGATCAGTGCTTCGACACAATTCTGTCTCAGAGCTCTACGGACAATTCCTTCACCCTCATGGCTTGGTTTTTGCTCTGACATGCACTGTCAACTGTGGGACCTTATATAGACAGGTGGGTGCCTTTCCAAATCATGTCCAATAAATTGAATTTACCACAGGTGGACTCCAATCAAGTTGTAGAAACATCTCAAGGATGATCAATGGAAACAAGTTGCACCTGAGCTCAATTTTGAGTCTCATAGCAAAGGGTCTGAATACTTATGTAAATAAGGTATTTCAGTTTTTTGTGTTTTATAAATTTGCTAATATTTCTAAGACCTTTTTCACTTTGTTATTATTGGCTATTGTGTGTAGATTGATGCAGAATTTTACTTATTTAATCCATTTTAGAATAAGGCTGTAACGTAATAAAATTTGGGAAAAAGTCAAGGGGTCTGAATACTTTACGAATGCACTGTATCCTGGATGAGAAGTTAAAATAAGCTGTATTTTGAAAAA
This sequence comes from Salmo trutta, assembly GCF_901001165.1. NCBI lineage: Eukaryota > Metazoa > Chordata > Actinopteri > Salmoniformes > Salmonidae > Salmo > Salmo trutta. Next base: position 20,202,569 of record NC_042976.1, on the reverse strand, counting down.
TAGACCCGTACCCATTTTGCTTTCTCTCTCTGAGTGGGTGCTACATTGCTACTGTAGCCACTGACTGAACAGACGCAGTCTGTAACATCCTCTTGTTCCCAAGGCTGTAATGTGGAGCCAGAGTGTGGTCCCTGCCAGACACTGGTCTGTATGTCCAAGTAAAACTGGGTTCATATACTGCTTGGAATAATTTCAAATACTTAAGCTGGTGTTTGATTGATCTTGCCTGGTGCATTGAAACCAATAGAATATTGCAAAAGTGCAAATCCCACCCACCTGGCACTCTTGGCAGGCCAAGCAGACGCTCAGTACCAGAACTTTCATTAAACCACAGGTTAAGAAAAAGCCTGTCAACTACACACACAGCCAGAGCTGGATACTGATCCAATCAGGAGTGTGTTTCTAACTTCAAAATGCAACAGCTGATACATTTTCAGTTTTACATGTATTTATTTATCACAGGAGTTTTAGTATGCAAACGTCAAGAGCCATGCGTCCTCCGAAACACAACCCTGCCAAGCCGCACTGCTTCTTGACACACGGCTTGCTTAACCCGGAAGCCAGCCACACCAATGTGTCGGAGGAAACACTGTACAACTGACGACTGGAGTCAGCTTGCATGCACCCGGCCCGCCACAGGAGTCGCTAGAGCGCGATGGGACAAAGAGATCCCGGCCAGCCAAACCCTCCCCTAACCCAGACGACGCTTGACCAATTGTGCGCAGCCTCATGGGTCTCCCGGTCAAAATGTACATCAAAACTAGACGTTAAACTGATGTTAGTGCCCAGTGGGCTATAACCTCAGTTGAACCTTTGTATTATTTGATTAACTTTACCACCTTTTCCTCTGTTGATATCTTTTTCTGGTTCCTGATATCTTTTTCTGGTCCTTTTACTATCTCCAGGGTTCTAGACGAGAGACTGACATACTATTCCTCAACCTACTAACTGTCAATGTGGTTTACAGGGAAAACAGCTTTTCTTGTGGGTTCTGAGTTGAGTGAATCCTTTAGTGTTTTAGCTTACTCATGCAGGAGTGAACCTGGTTAAATATATATGTGTTTTAATTATTCAGGGAATTCTTGACATCAGAGTTTCAGTGAGATGATCTGTTGAATCTTAGTTACCACTGACAATGATGCGGTTGTATTTTTTTTACATTTGATTTTTGAACTTCAGAAGGTACTTAATCACTTTTCACCTCAATTCAAATTGCCCACAGACAGTTGTGACTGTACTGCCACACCTTGATTCAAAGCAGACATGCTGCCTGACACTGACTGGGAAAATAATAACTCATGTCATCTTTTTCTCTCACATTTGAGTCCTTAATCACTTTTCCGCTCAATATTCCCTTAGTTGTTGTAGCATCAGCACCTTCTTTTCAATTAACATTACCCTAGTTGTTGTAGCATCAGCATCTTATTTTCAATTAACATTACCCTAGTTGTTGTAGCATCAGCACCTTCTTTTCAATTAACATTACCCTAGTTGTTGTAGCATCAGCACCTTCTTTTCAATTAACATTACCCTAGTTGTTGTAGCATCAGCACCTTCTTTTCAATTAACATTACCCTAGTTGTTGTAGCATCAGCACCTTCTTTTCAATTAACATTACCCTAGTTGTTGTAGCATCAGCACCTTCTTTTCAATTAACATTACCCTAGTTGTTGTAGCATCAGCATCTTATTTTCAATTAACATTACCCTAGTTGTTGTAGCATCAGCATCTTATTTTCAATTAACCTAGTTGTTGTAGCATCAGCGCCTTCTTTTCGTATGGATTTCAATAAAGAGTGATTGAGTCAAATCGGGTAAAAAAATGCAAAACATTGCAAGAATCAGTTTGAAGATTTTCACTCTATCAAACCTGTGAAAAATATGGGAGAAGTGAAAATCGGCAAGGAAGCAACATTAAGTTATGTGTAGAATGATTTGTATTGAGAGAGAGAGAGAGAGCGAGAGAGAGCGAGAGAGAGTGCGAGAGAGAGAGCGAGAGAGAGAGCGCAAGAGAGAGAGAGAGAGCAAGAGAGAGAGAAAGAGAGAGAGAGAGAGAGAATGGCTCAGTGACAGCTGGGAAACATTACAGCACCTCTAATCCTTTCAACACTGACACCACAGTGCCACGCAGGACACACACTCCGCTGACGTAATAGGAAACACACCACGTTAACCATATCCTGATACTGACCGAGAAACTGAGAGAGGGTCGGCTGCATTCAGTAGGCCAAACACTCACATTCACACGGACGTCTTATACAACCACTGCGAATAGAACATGTCCACGGTCAGTCCCTGACATCTGCACTGCTTTTGAACCGGGTCAATAGAAAAGGCCTTTTAATAGGAACATTAAATGGAGTGTAGCATACAAGTGTACCACAGAGGGTTTTAAATAGAGTTGAACATACTGTAGGTTGTGTCCCAAATGGCACCCTATTCCCTATATAGTGCAGAGGGCCCTGGTCAAAACTAGTGCACTATAAAGAGAATATGGTGCCATTTGGGATGTAGCCATAGTCCCATATGGCAGGTGGACCACAGAGGTTAGCACAGAGTTGAGTCCTCGTTCTACTTCCTCTAACTTGCCCTCCTTACTTTCCCGTCCCTCAGCCTCAGGTACGTGTTGCTGTCTGGGAGTAACATTACAAGGATCATGAATACTTCCATTAGCTGAAGTGCGCTGCTGTTAAATTATTTGTGATTCCACTAGATCAGTGGTTTCCAAACTTTGTATAGTCCCATACCCCTTCAAACATCCAACCTCCAGCTGCGTACCCCCTCTAGCACCAGTGTTAGCGGACTCTCAAATGTTGTTTTTTGCCATCATTGTAAGCCTGCCACACACACACTATACGATACATTTATTAAACATAAGAATGAGTGTGAGTTTTTGTCACAAGCTCTTATAGGACCAGGGCACAAATAATAATATAATAAAAATCAATAATTTTGCTCTTTATTTAGCCATCTTACATATAAAACCTTATTTGTTCATCAAAATTGGTGAATAACTCACCACAGGTTAATGAGAAGGGTGTGCTTGAAAGGATGCACATAACTCTGCAATGTTGGCTTGAATTGGAGAGTCTCAGTCTGAAATAATTTTCCACACACAGTCTGTGCTTGTATTTAGTTTTCATGCTAGTGAGGGCCGAGAATCCACTCTCACATAGGTACAGTAAGTGGTTGCAAAAAACTCTGAGCGCATCCCTACCCAGAAATCTGCCAGTGGCTTCTGATTAAATACAATTTTCACAGAACCGCTTGTTGCAATTTTGATGAGGCTCTCTTGTTCAGATTGGAGGCACGGCATGAAAGGGATAACGAATCCAGTTGTTTATTTCGGGGAAAGTACCTGCGTAATTGCACACCCAGCTCACTCAGGTGCTTCGCTATATCACATTTGACATTGTCCGTAAGCTTGAGTTAATTTGCACACAAAAATCATACAATGATGGAAAGACCTGTGTGTTGTCCTTGTTAATGCAGACAGAAAAGAGCTCCAACTTCTTGATCATAGCCTTACATTTGTCCCGCACATTGACTATAGTTGGGGAGAGTCCCTGTAATCCTAGATTCAGATCATTCAGGTAAGAAAAAACATCACCCAGATAGGCCAGTCGTGGGAGAAACTCATCATGCAAGTGATCAGACAAGTGAAAATGATGGTCAGTAAAGAAAACTTTAAGCTCGTCTCTCAATTCAAAAAGACGTGTCAGTACTTTGCCCCTTGATAACCAGCGGTACATGGTTGCTACCCATATCATTGCATAATGCAGAAAATACACGAGAGTTCAGGGGCCTTGCTTTAACAAAGTTAACCATTTTCACTGTACTGACCAAAACATCTTTCAAGCTGTCAGGAATTCCCTTGGCAGCAAGAGCCTCTCAGTGGATGCTGCAGTGTATCCAAGTGGCGTCGGGAGCAAATACTTGCACGCGCGTTACCACTCCACTATGTCTCCCTGTCATGGCTTTTGCTCCATCAGTACAGATACCAACACATCTTGACCACCAAAGTCCATTTGATGTCACAAAACTGTCCAGTACTTAAAAAATACCCTCTCATGTTGTTGTGGTTTACAGTGGTTTGCAGAAGAGGATGTCTTCCTTAATTGACCCCCGATAAACGTAACGGACAAATACCAGGAGCTGTGCCAGGCCCGCCACATCTGTTAACTCATCCAGCTGTAATGCATGTAATTCACTGGCTTATATGCGAAGCTGTAATTGTTTCAAAACATCTCCTGCCATGTCACTGATGCATCATGAAACAGTGCTGTTTGATTGAGACATTGTCTGTATAGTTTTTTTTGGCCTTTTCCCCCAGCATAGTCCCAGCCATATCCGCGGCAGCAGGAAGAATTAAGTCCTCCACAATAGTATGGGGCTTGACTGTCCTAGCCACTCGGTAGCTCACCATATAAGACACTTCTAGCCCCTTCTTATTAATGGTATCTGTTGCTTTTATACATGTCTTACTACTCGAAATGCGTCTTTATTCTCGCTCAAAAAACTCCCATGGCTTATTTTTCAAATTGTCATATTTCGTTTTCTAAACGTCTGCGCAAGACTGAAGGTTTCCCACGAGAGAGTAACGGTTAATGTGATTGGATATTAATTATTTGACTAAGCTACCTGTATTTGACATTGTGTTATTATTTCTCTGAACACTAGATGGTTTAATTTGATTTTTGTCAGTGAAATGAGGCTGCTCAGATGAGGGGAAAAAACTCACCAAAATGTATAGCCCCGTTGGAAAATATAAATGTACTGTTTGAAAATGGGAAGACATTTTTTATTTTTGTATTTTGTATTTATACAGTTGAAGTCAGAAGTTTACATACACTTTAGCCAAATACATTTAAACTCAGTTTTTCACAATTCATAACTTTTAATCCTAGTAAAAATGCCTTGTCTTATGTCAGTTAGGATCACCACTTTAGTTTAAGAATGTGAAATCTCAGAATAACACTAGAGAGAATGATTTATTTCAGCTTTTATATCTTTCATCACATTCCCAGTGGGTCAGAAGTTTACATACATTCAATTAGTATTTGGTAGCATTGCCTTTAAATTGTTTAACATGGGTCAAATGTTTCAGGTTGCCTTCCACAAGCTTCCCACAATAAGGTGGGTGAATATTGGCCCATTCCACCTGACAGAGCTGATGTAACCGAGTCAGGTTTGTAGGCCTCCTTGCTCGCACACGCTTTTTCAGTTCTGCCAACACATTTTCTATAGGATTGAGGTCAGGGCTTTGTGATGGTCTCTCCAATACCTTGACTTTGTTGTCCTTAAGCCATTTTGCCACAATTTGGGGTCATTGTCCATTTGCTTGGGGTCATTGTCCATTTGAAAGACTTATTTGCGACCAAGATTTAACTTCTTGACTGATGTCTTGAGATATTGCTTCAATATATCCACATAATTTTCTACCTCATGATGTCATCTATTTTGCGAAGTGCACAAGTCCCTCCTGCACCCCCACAACATGATGCTGCCACCCCCATGCTTCACGGTTGGGATGGTGTTCTTCAGCTTGCAAGTTTCCCCCTTTTTCCTCCAAACATAACAATGGTCATTATGGCCAAACAGTTCTATTTTTGTTTCATCAGATCAGAGGACATTTCTCCAAAAAGTACGATCTTTGTCCCCATGTGCAGTTGCAATCCGTAGTCTGGCTTTTTTTATGGTGGTTTTGGAGCAGTGGCTTCTTCCTTGCTGAGCGGCCTTCCAGGTTATGTCGATATAGGACTTATTTTACTGTGGATATAGATACTTTTGTACCTGTTTCAACCAGCATCTTCACAAGGTCCTTTGCTGTTGTTCTGGGATTGATTTTCACTTTTCGCACCAAAGTACGTTCATCTCCAGGAGACAGAACTCGTCTCCTTCCTGAGCGGTATGATGGCTGCGTGGTCCCATGGTGTATACTTGTTTGTACAGCTGAACGTGGCACATTAAGGCGTTTGGAAATTGCTCCCAAGGATGAACCAAACTTGTAGAGGTCTACAATTTTTTTCTGGGGTCTTGGCTGATTTCTTTTGATTTTCACATGATGTCAAACAAAGAGGCACTGAGTTTGAAGGTAGGCCTTCAAACACATCCAGAGGTAAACCTCCAATTGACTCAAATGATGTCAATTAGCTTATCACAAGCTTCTAAAGCCATGACATAATTTTCTGGAATTTTCCAAGCTGTTTAAAGGCACAGTCAACTTAGTGTATGTAAACTTCTGACCCAATGGAATTGTGATACAATTAATTATAAGTGAAATAATCTGTCTGTAAACAATTGTTGGAAAAATTACTTGTGTCATGCACAAAGTATATGTCCTAACCAACTTGCCAAAACTATAGTTTGTGAACAAGAAATTTGTGGAGAGATTTAAAAACAAATTTTAATGACCCCAACCTAAGTGTATGTAAACTTCCGACTTCAACTGTATATATAAGAAAAATGTGAATCACATTTTTATTTGGCGTACCCCAGTTTGGGAATACCTGCACTACATAAAAGAGAATTGTCGTAATTGTGACTGGTTCACGGCACCTTCCTCTTTCCACTGTTCATCATCATCCTCTCTGGACCTGACAGAAATCACATCGGTCTGATATCACTGCAGCCAGACTCTGAACATAATCTTTACTTCTGTTGTAGCCCTCTAGCCTGGAATATTTCATTTTATGTTTTACTCTAAATGTTACGATTGGAGTTTAATATTGTATGAGGCATTATTTTCCCTTTTTCAGTCTAGCTGTCTGCTTTGAATCAAAGTGCAACGTGTGACGGATGGGCAGCCACAGATGTTGTGGCTAGTACCCTATAGCTACAGTACATATTCCTACCTCATACCCCAGCTGACCTCGCACATCACAATCAGCTCTCTAGACACACCCTTTTGCCATGCAATACTACACAGATCTCACAGAACAACACTTGTAACCTGGCTGTTTTTTAGGGATAATCTGTCCAGTCAGTGAGGATACAAATCAGTTAAATTAGATGTAATCTGATTGCAGGAAGGTTCAAATTATAGCACAAATGGCCCGGCATGTAGGTTAACAGCCAGGCTTTGTAAAGGCTATCTGTGAGTTTATTGGTCCAGGCCAGATTAGGATTAGTCACCCAGAGATAATTGTGAAGTTAAATAATCCTAATACCGAATGCGTAATAGCAGTATGGATCAACATGTCCATTTCTAATGCATGGTTATGATATTGAAAATAATTTCCACCTCCATTCTGTCTTTCCCTCCATTTCGTGATGTAGTGATGCAGCTAGCGTGCTAGTAAATCGCCTGTGACCTGTGACCTGTGATCGTCTGTAATCCATTGGGTCTTTGTAGTACACAAAATATGAAGCGTAGGGTATTATATTATGTCACACAGCGTGAGTGATTGGTTGCCCCTCTTATGCCCCTCCTGTTACCATACTGAGGAAAATGCACATAGAGATAGATAATACACTGTTCTATTTTATTATATGACACAGCATGCCATTGGTATTTATGTGTGATAACTGATTATGTCAATTCCTGGTATTCTCCAACATGAATTTTCTATAATCCCGGAAGGATTTGATGTTTACCACAAATGTTTATTTTATTTTATCCACAATTTTTCTAGCATTTGCATTTGGTGGTGGTGTATGCATTAAATAGTTTGCTGTCTGTTTAATCTCCTGTAACTCTGTTAGTTCACTTTGCACACAGTGTTACTCCTGTTCATCTCTGCAAATAAATAGTGTCAGGACTCAGGAGAAGGCAGCACTTAAATAGTCTTCTTAACCTTCTGTTATTTTGCTGCTATCCCGGAGTTCTTGTCATCTTCTTAAAAGCCTTTGTAATTCTCAGTACGTTTGCTTGCCTCGCTTCCTCACACCTGTATTGTTGGTGGAAGCCGGCCAGTCCACAGCAAAAGGTCAACCCACATTCAGAAAAATGCTGGGTAAATAGTGGACAGAACACACATTGGGTTATTTTGACCCAGCCAGTTGGGTGACTTAGTCGGGTTGTTTTCTTTGAAGTCTGGAGGCGTGGCTTAGTAGGGCTTTGGCTTTCAGATAGTTATTTTTGGCCACCTGTGAGAGTAAATGTAATTCCTGTTCATCATGTTAAGTTTGGTCGATATAGCGTTTATACCCAATACCAGAGTATTTTGTAGTACCTTTATATATATATATATATATATATAAAAATATATACCTTTTTCATGATATCCAATTAATAGTTACAGTCTTGTCCCATTGCTGCAACTCCCCTACGGACTCGGGAGAGGCAAAGGTCAAGAGCCATGCGTCCTCCAAAACACAACCCTGCCAAGCCGCACTGCTTCTTGACTCACTGCTTGCTTAACCCGGAAGCTAGCTACACCATTGTGTTGGAGGAAACACCGTCCAGCTGGTGACTGAGGTCAGCTTGCAGGTGCCTGGCCCGCCACAAGGAGTCACTAGAGAGCAATGGGGCAAGGAAATTCTGTCCAGCTACTGTGATGCAGTACCTTAGACTGCTGTGCCACTTGGGAGACCCTGTACAATAATTTATCATTTGTTTAAATTTTTTTTATTGTATTTATTTATTTTTGTTAGTTTTTTGGGGGGGTGTGGGTGTGTGTGCTACACCACTGCTTATAATTATGTTAAGTATAGCTGTAAGAAATCTAAGATGTGTCAAATAAATTATATCCAGCTCAGGGCTCCAGCTATGCGTTTGGTTTGCTAACTTGCTATCAAGATCAAGCTTCTTGGTTACACCAGAGACATCCAATCCTCTCGTGGATCAAAATTCCTGTTGCATCAAAATAATACATTATTTGCTTCCCTTGTGTGCCATTTGGTAATACCGTATTCCCCGGTATGGTACAGAAACAGTATGACGTTATGAAAATCTGGATTCCACCCAACCCTAGTTTGTACACTGCTATTATTTAAACATTATAACAAAGTGATAACTATCCCAACATTGGGATATGCATAGGCACTTGAGGAACTCATACTCTTGTGTAAGCCTCATAAAACCTACAAAAGTGTCAGTGCTAAACCTTAACATGTGATGACAATACAAAAGAACATGAACCGGAATTACATTCACTATCACGGGTGGCCCAAAATAACTATTTGAAAGCAACACGGCTACTAAGCCACACCTCCAGTCTACTGATCAGACCCGGTGGGTCATCGATCAATAACCCAGCATCAATAACCCAACAATCCAACTAAGTGACTACACTGGCTGGGTCAAAAATAACCCAACATGTGTTCTGTCCAATATTTACCCAAATCGGGTAGTTAAAAAAAAACATGGATTGCAAACTTACAGTATTTTGCTTTAAAATGCACAGCACATGGCACACTCTCCTAGTGGCTTGTTCTTGGCCCTGATTATGTAGCTCTGGCGCATACTTCAGTAGTCTGTTCTCTATAGTAGTAGCAGTAGTGGTAGTATTAGTTGTAGTTACTGTATTATCCTAGATGGGAGACTGATTTGCAGCATACTTTGGACTGGTCTGTTCCTTTGTCTGCTCCATGTGCCTTTGTGTTTGGAGCACAACTGACTAAGCCCATTTCCATCAAAGAATATAGTTTCCAGTCCACCCCCCACCACCACCCTGCCACCAGGAGGAATGAGTCCCTTGTCAGGCATGCAGTGTTATCAGCGTATGTTAAGGGACACAGCCATCCATGACTTTAACACAGATTGCCCAAATTTGTTCTAGTCTCTCTAGTCGCTAGTCCTTTCAGCTACACTGCCATACTGACAGACAGACAGACAGACAGACAGGCAGGACTGCACAGGCAATTACTGGGCACCATGACTTTCAGGTGTGTTCTCAGGAGGAGGAAAATCCTTCACAGAAACAGGTCTGATTTCCAACCTGTCAAAAAGCAAATGGAAATGTTTTGCCCTGTTCGTTAGGTTAGTCTGCTGCTTGGGTGAGCAGCCCGAAGTGGTCTGAAATGAAGGGAAAAGTTTCAACTGTAGTCACTTTCTCTATTCAGACCAAACAGCATTCTTAGAGTTCTTTCTCTTTATGGACCAAACAACCTTTTCTCGTAATGTTCTTCTTCTTCTCTGTTCTTAGTAATGGGGTCACATTCCGCTCCTGTCTGTAGTGGGTTGTGGTTATGTGCCTCTCATGTGAATAAGCCAACCCTTCACCTCTGTGGCGTTATTGCCTAGCACCAAGCCATCTGGTCCTCACAGCTTACAGGCAGGCCTCCCACATTTTACCTTCCCTTCTCTCTCTCTCTCTCTCTTTCTCTCTCTCTCTCTCTCTCTCGCTCTCTCTTTCTCTCCTCTTTCTCTGTCTCTGTTGCTCTCTCTTTCTCTTAAGCTCTCTCAACTTGTATGTCACTGTGAATATCACACAGTACTTGGCAACAAAGAGTGGTGTCATCCTCCTGGACAACCTGTAAATAGATGGTATATATCGATATTTATGAACCAGACTGATGCCTTTGTCCAAGGTGACTGTCTGTCTGCCTATGAAATGGAACTCATCGCACACATACTGTATATCAGTACACACTGTGGCAAGCCGAGCACTACAGAGCACTATGGCGTGTGTCTGCTGTGGGTTGCAACAATAAAACACACACACACACAACATGTCCTTATGCTGAGTAGCCCACAGCGGGCCATGATAAATCAAGCAAGGAAACACAGTGGGGGACAGAGAGATTGGTAGCTAAAACATTGGAATCATCCTGCATGGCTCTCATTGGTTGAATAATACGTATGTATGTTTCATTAGAATTAATGTAAAACCTTTGAAATATAATCTGGCTCTGTGGGGTATTCATCCATTGTGTTATTGTCAGACTTGTCCAGACCAGACTAGACTAAACATCCACCACAGGCCCTACACTCATAACAATTAACGCTGTAAGTGTTGAATTAACACTCGTTAGTGTAAAATAACCCCCAGTGTTAGTGTTAGTAACCGGACTCAAAAGTCAAGGCAGTCTTGGAAATATGCAAATAAAGCTTTACACTAAGCAGTGTGCTAATTCAACACTGTTCAGTGTCTATTCGGGTCCACACTTTCAGTGTTAATTTAACACTTGGGAACTTGCTGTGTGTGGTTTTTATAGCTTACTTTTTGACACTTGGCAGCATACTTTTCAAACATATAGACAAACATTCCATGGCAAAAATCTCATGACAAAATGTTCCCATGTTTCGACAGAATGTCAACATCACTTTTTAGAATATCCCTTTTAGTTGTACTACTTCCATCCAGGCCTACATGAATCCTCAATGATTCTGCCCGTACCCTGAAACAGTGCTGGTTGGGTGGGCGTCAGTGAGTTGGTGTCTGCTCTGCTGTTGATGTGCGCTGAGGCTAATGTGTCATGCTTTTCCAGTACGGCTGCCCACATTGAAATCACCCCTCAAGTACATGTACTGCTGTTTTCATAAAATATGGCCAATGTAAGCCCAGGAAGAACTGACTTAATTGTGTAGTTTAGGAAGTGATTTACCTTTTCAGACAGTTTATGTATTCCATAATAACATTGAGTTCCAATACAGTAGTTCTTTGTACCTTTACAGTATGCACTTTATGATCTCTTATTGAATAGTACATCTGGCATCAGATGTGACTCACAGAGACAAGGGCTTCTGGGGGATCTACGAGGTGTCAAGGAATATAAATAGTAAGGATTCATCTGAGTTTATCTAAATTATTGATACTGTCCTGGGTTATAGTCAGAATGATATGGATTATTGATACTGTCCTGGGTTACAGTCAGGATGATATGGATTATTGATACTGTCCTGGGTTACAGTCAGGATGATATGGATTATTGATACTGTCCTGGGTTACAGTCAGGATGATATGGATTATTGATACTGTCCTGGGTTACAGTCAGGATGATATGGATTATTGATACTGTCCTGGGTTACAGTCAGGATGATATGGATTATTGATACTGTCCTGGGTTACAGTCAGGATGATATGGATTATTGATACTGTCCTGGGTTACAGTCAGGATGATAGGGATTATTGACACTGTCCTGGGTTACAGTCAGGATGATATGGATTATTGATACTGTCCTGGGTTACAGTCAGGATGATATGGATTATTGATACTGTCCTGGGTTACAGTCAGGATGATATGGATTATTGATACTGTCCTGGGTTACAGTCAGGATGATATGGATTATTGATACTTTCCTGGTGTGGAGTCAGGAGTAGGGCTTCACAATATATCAAATTCATATTGAAATCACAATATTGACTTGTGCGATTTCAATTCGCATGAGATTTTTTTTTTAATTATGCAAACATTTTTTGTTGACGTGTGTAACATCCATTTTTATAGTTTCATTCATTTATATTTTTCCTCTTGCAGTTGCTTTCCACACACCAAGCCCGCACCGTCACTCAAGTGGCACAGTTCCTCCTTCTTGCTGTTAGATCCACTAAGAGTTTGCATCAATGATGTATACTGATCAAAAATATAAACACAACATGTAAAGTGTTGGTCCCATGTTTCATGAGCTGAAATAAAAGATCCAAGAAATGTTCCATACGCACAAAAAGCTTATTTCTCTCAAATTCTTTGCACACATTTGATTACATCCCTGTTAGTGAGGAAATCCTCCTTTGCCAAGACAATCCATCCACCTGACAAGGGTGGCATATCAAGAAGATGTACACAGGTGCACCTTGTGCTGGGGACAATAAAAGACCACTCTAAAATATGCAGTTTTGTCACACAACACAATGCTACAGATGTTTCAAGTTTTGAAGGAGCATGCAAATGGCATGCTGACTGCAGGAATGTCCACCAGAGCTGTTTTATTATTTTTCCCCCCTTTTTCTCCCCAATTTCATCATATACAATTGGTAGTTACAGTATTGTCCCATTGCTGCAACTCCCGTACGGACTCGGAAGAGGTGAAGGCCGAGAGCCATGCATCCTCCGAAAAACAACCCTGCCAAGCCGCACTGCTTCTTGACACAACGCTTATCCCGGAAACACCGTACACCTGGAGACCGTGTCAGCGTGTCACCCAGCCCTCCACAGGAGTCGCTAGAGCACGATGGGACAAGGACATCCCGTCCGGCCAAACCCTCCCCTAATCGGGACGACAATGGGCCAATTGTGCGTCGCCTCATTGCACCCCTGCCCAGTTATGTTAAATCCATAGATTATGGCCTAATGAATTTATTTCAATTGACTGATTTTCTTATATGAACTGTAACTCAGTAAAATCATTGAAATGGTTGCATGTTGTGTGTATATTTTTGTTCAGTATATATAAACCCTGGATTGCTGATGCAATGTATTGGCAAAGATGATCTATTATATTATTTCTGAACCTGTGGCTCACATTTTCAACTTGAGTATCTTGACCAATTCCAGCATTTGGAAATCAGCTTATGTCCTCCCACTGCTAAAGGGTGGAGATCCCTCAGTTGCTAATAACTATTGTCCTATCTCTAAACTCCCTATCCTGGCCAAAGTATATGAATCCCTAGTGAAGTCACAGTTAAAAAACGTATTAATTGCTATGGCAGTGGCAAATTACATCATTAAGGCACTTGATAAAAAGCAACATTGTGCTGCTCTGTTTGTGGATTCATCAAAGGCCTTTGATTCAGTTGACCATTAATTGTTGCTAGCTAGACTCAGAAACACTGGTCTCAGTGAAGGGGCAGTAAATTTGTTTAGGAACTATCTTTCTGACAGAACACAATGTGTATATACTGACAATTGCAAGTCTAGCTTTCTTGAGATTAATAGAGGTGTGCCCCTAGCTCCTGTGTTGTTCTCAATTTTTATTTATGATTGGGAAATGGGATGCAACCAGCAAAGTTACATCTATATGCAGATGATACAGTCACATACAGTTGAAGTCGGAAGTTTATATACACTTAGGTTGGAGTCATTAAAACTTGTTTTTCAACCACTCCACAAATTTCTTGTTAACAAACTATACTTTTGGCTAGTCGGTTAGGATATCTACTTTGTGCATGACACAAGTAATTTTTCCAACAATTGTTTACAGACAGATTATCTCACTTATAATTAATTCACTGTATCACAATTCCAGTGGGTCAGAAGTTTACATACACTAAATTGACTGTGCCTTTCAACAGCTTGGAAAATTCCAGAAAATGATGTCATGGCTTTAGAAGCTTCTGATAGGCTAATTGACATCATTTGAGTATTTCAAGGACTACCTTCAAACTCAGTGCCTCTTCGCTTGACATCATGGGGAAATGAAATCAGCCAAGACCCCAGAAAAAAATTGTAGACCTCCACAAGTCTGGTTCATCCTTGGGAGCAATTTCCAAACGCCTGAAGGTGCCACATTCATCTGTACAAACAATAGTACGCAAGTATAAACACTATGGGACCACACAGCCGCCATACTGCTCAGGAAGAAGACGTGTTCTGTCTCCTAGAGATGAATGTACTTTGGTGCGAAAAGTGCAAATCAATCCCAGAGCAAACGCGAAGGACCTTGTAAAGATGCTGGTTGAAACAGATACAAAAGTATCTATATCCACAGTAAAAGGAGTCCTATATCGACATAACCTGAAAGGCTGCTCAGAAAGGAAGAAGCCACTGCTCCAAAACTGCCATAAAAAAAGCCAGACTACGGTTTGCAACTGCACATGGGGACAAAGATTGTACTTTTTGGAGAAATGTCCTCTGGTCTGATGAAACAAAAATAGAACTGTTTGGCCATAATGACCATCGTTACGTTTGGAGGAAAAAGGGGGATGCTTGCAAGCTGAAGAACACCATCCCAACTGTGAAGCATGGGGGTGGCAGCATCATGTTGTGGGGGTGCTTTGCTGCAGGAGGGATTGGTGCACTTCACAAAATAGATGGCATCATGAGGTAGAAAATTATGTGGATATATTGAAGCAACATCACAAGACATCAGTCAGGAAGTTAAAGCTTGGTCGCAAATGGGTCTTCCAAATGGGTGACCCCAAGCATACTTCCAAAGTTGTGGCAAAATGGCTTAAGGACAACAAAGTCAAGGTATTGGAGAGGCCATCACAAAATCCTGACCTCAACCCTATAGACAATTTGTGGGCAGAACTGAAAAAGTGTGTGCGAGCAAGGAGGCCTACAAACCTGACTTGGTTACACCAGCTCTGTCAGGAGGAATGGGCCAAAATTCACCCAAATGATTGTGGGAAGCTTGTGGAAGGCAACCCAAAACATTTGACCCATGTTAAACAATTTAAAGGCAATCCTACCAAATACTAATTGAGTGTATGTAAACTTTTGACCCACTGGGAATGTGATGAAAGTTATAAAAGCTGAAATAAATCACTCTCTCTACTATTATTCTGACATTTCATTGAAAAACTGAGTTTAAATGTATTTGGCTAAGGTGTATGTAAACGTCCGACTTCAACTGTATTCATGTGCTCCTTCTCTGGTTCAGGCTGTTGAGGAGCTCCAGACTGATTTTCAGTCACTGCAGGCCTCCCTTTATGGTCTCAAACTGGTCTTGAATGTACAAACAATTTACCAGAGCTAGCACTCTGCCAGAGAAGGTTAGCATTGTCACATCTGGTGGCTTATCCATTGAAAAAGTGTCATCCGACAAATACCTAGGTATTCGGTTGGATGACAATTTGTCCTTTAAAGTTCATGTGGATAATCTTATGACAAAGTTTAAGTTGAAATTGGGTTTTTATTTTCATATTAAGGCTTGCTTCCCGCTTATGGCTAGAAAGAAGCTTGTTCAGGCCACTTTTCTCTCTGTAATTGATTATGGTTGGGGCGGCATGTAGCCTAGTGGTTAGAGCGTTGAACTCGCAACCGAAAGGTTGCAAGATTGAATCCCTGAGCTGACAAGGTAAAAATCTGTTGTTCTGCCCCTGAACAAGGCAGTTAACCCACTGTTCCTAGGCTGTCATTGAAAATAAGAATTTGTTCTTAACTGACTTGCCTAGTTAAATAATGGTAAAAAAATGTTGACTTGTTGTATATGCATGCAACCTCCTCTGTCTTACAGAGACTGTAGTCTGTTTATCATGCATCTTTGTGCTCTATTACAAATGCCAAGTCGCTCACCCACCATTGCACATTGTACCAAATGGTAGGTTGGACCTCACTTTATATGTGCAGAAAGATACATTTGTATGTGTTTGTCTACAAAGCCCTTTTGGGTAAACTCCCTCTTTACCTCTGTAGTCTGGTCTCCTTCACCACCAGCAGTTACCATACCCAGTCTGCTAGGTGGTTGCTACTTAAAGTCCCCAGGACATTCATAGTATTAGGCAAGACTGCCTTCTCTTCTTGTGCACCAGACACATGGAATAGTCTACAATCCATGCTTCATCTAGATATGTTAGTGCCATTGAATTAATATAAAATATTGATGGAAGACTCTGTTACAGAGGAGTGTAAATGCTTTTTTTAGGCTGGATCATGTTGTTGTTGTCACGCCCTGATCTGTTTCACCTGTTCCTGTGATTGTCTCCACCCCCTCCAGGTGTCGCTTATTTTCCCCATCATTTCCTGTCTCTCTGTGCCAGTTCATCTTGTACGTTAGTCAAGTCAACCAGTGTGTTTTTCCCGTACTCCTTTTGCTATTCTCTTTTTGATAGTCCTCCCGGTTTTGACCCCTGCCTGACTCTGGACTACTTTCCCGCCTGCCTGCCCTTGACCCTTTTGCCTATCTACAACCAATCTCTTGCCTTGCCCTATTGGATTAATAAACACTGTAAGACTCCAACCATCTGCCTCCTGTGTCTGGATTAGGGTCTCGCCTTGTGTCATGGTAGTTGTATTGTTGTATGTTTTAATTATGGAATGTATTGATTGTTGCTGCCTTCTTGGCCAGGTCTCCCTTGAAAAAGAGACTCTGGGTCTCAATGGGCTTTTCCAGGTTTAATAAATACAAATATAAAATTGACAAGATATATGAGTGACCGCTCTAACAATGGAAATACATGTCCTCAACGACAGGGCTGTTGTAACGGCTGTCTTTGGAGAGAGTAGACCAAGGCGCAGTGTGGTTAGTGCTCATCATGAATTTATTCAAGAAAGAACACGTTAGACAAAAAAAAACAAGAAACCGACAGCCAAACAGTTCTGTCAGGTGCAAACACTAAACAGAAATGATCTTCCCACAAAACCCAAAGGAAAAACATGCTGCCTAAGTATGACTCCCAATCAGCAACAATGATGTACAGCTGTTCCTGATTGGGAGCCATACCCGGCCGAAACAAAGCAATCCCCAACATAGAAATACAGACATAGAATGCCCACCCAAATTACACCCTGACCAAACCTAAATAGAGACATAAAAAGGCTCTCTCAGGTCAGGGCGTGACAGCCGTGCACAGACCTTTCAGGGGGCAGGTGCTCAAAATAAAAAAAGGGCACCCTCCCCCACTTGATTTAAAAATTCACAACATGCCAAATGCCTCTGTAGCAAAATGTTTTAAATGCATTTTTGCAACAATACACTCACTCATCACAAATTGCAAGCAAGCTGGTTACAGTGCCTCCTTAAGACATGATTGACATTGTGAAAAGAGGGTGGGCTATCAGCTGATTATTGTTGTTGATGATGTAAATCTTCAAGTTAGCTAGCTCGATTTCTTTTGCTGATTGTGATTTACCTCTCTATGTCTTTCTGCATCTCTATGCTGCATGTATCAGCCAACCAGACCCAATATTGATGATGATGATGTAGGCTAAATCAAGTGTTATCAAGTGTTAATCAAATGTTATGCTTCTGTCGCAGTACTGTTGATATTTACTGACTAGGTAGCTAGCTACACACACTCGACCAGTGATCGCATCTCTCAAGCCATGCATGTTTGGATACCGGGCGCGCACAATCTCCATAAATGGCAGACTGGGAAAAGGTGCAACCGGGCGCACGCAAGCTCCGTACAGGGCAGATCCAGGCACATCCAACAGAAGGAGTGAAGGATGGTGGGTGGCAAACTTGATGACGACCTGCGGGCAGTGGGTTCCGAACAGTGATGATAAATGTATACAAAAACATTTTTATGGAGAAATTATATCACCACCCAAATGTGCACTTTTGAGACAGAAAGGGCAAAGGGGAATGTGGTCTGTACAGGTAGAACCCTATCTGTGTACATGCCTGCTCAACGATGGAAGGCATGCGAGATCAGGTGGGACCATTCTAGCCAATGAGAAGTCAGATACGCTTCTGAACAACAGGCACAACAACTAAGTTGTTTTTCTCAAAGTTGACGGAATGCCACATGCATCTACTTATACTATAACGACACAAGGCGAGACCCAGATGCAGACACAGGAGGCAGATGGTTCAAGTCTCTGATATTTATTAAACAACGAGGGGCAGGCAAGAGGCAGGTCGAGGACATGCAAGAGTTCATAACCAGGTCAGAGTTCAAACGGTACAGGGCGGCATGCAGCCTCGAGGTCAGGGACAGGCAGAATGGTCAGGCAGGCGGGCTCAGTGTCAGGGCAGGCAAAAGGTCAGAACCAGGAGGACTAGAAAAGAGAGACCGGGGAAAACAGGAGCTTGGAAAAACACTGGTTGACTTGGCAAGACAAGACAAACTGGCAACAGACAAACAGAGAACACAGGTATAAATACACTGAGGGTAATAGGGAAGATGGGTGACACCTGGAGGGGGTGGAGACAATCACAAGGACAGGTGAAAACAGATCAGGGTGTGACATATACAGTGCATTCAGAAAGTATTCAGACTCCTTGACTTTTTCCACAGGTTGTTACGTTACAGCCTTATTCTAAAATGGATTCCATTTTTTTTTATTAATCTACAAACAATACCCCATAATGACAAATGTATTTCAAATAAAAAAACAGAAATACCTTATTTACATAAGTATTCAGACCCTTTGCTATGAGACTCGAAATTGAGCTCAGGTGCATCCTGCTTCATTGATCATCCTTGAGATGTTTCTACAACTTGATTGGAGTCCACCTGTGGTAAATTCAATTGATTGGATAAGATTTGGAAAGGCACCCACCTGTCTATATAAAGTCCCACAGTTGACAGTGCATGTCAGAGCAAAAACCAAGCCATGAGGTTGAAGAAATTGTCCATAGAGCTCTGAGACAGGATTGTGTTGAGGTACAGATCTGGGGAAGGATACCAAAACAATTCTGCAGCTTTAAAGCTCCCCAAGAACACAGCGGCCTCCATCAATCTTAAATGGAAGAAGTTTTGAACCACCAAGACTCTTCCTAGAGCTGGCCGCCCGGCCAAATTGAGCAATCGGGTGATAAGGGCCTTGGTCAAGGAGGTGACCAAGAACCCCATGATCACTCTGACAGAACTCCAGAGCTCCTCTATGGAGATGGGAGAACCTTCCAGACCGACAACCATCTCTGCAGCACTCCACCAATCAGGCCTTTATAGTAGAGTGGCCAGATGAAATGCACTCATCAGTGAAAGGCACATGACAGCCCACTTGGAGTTTGCCAAAAGGCACCTAAAAGACTCTCAGACCATGAGAAACAAGATTCTCTAGTTTAATGAAACCAAGATTGGAGGAACCAAGCTTGGCATTCAGGCCAAAGAGTTCAATCTTGGTTTCATCAAACAAGAGAAACCATGTTTCTCATGGTCTGAGAGTCTTTTGGTGGTGGCAGCATCATGAGAGACATGTGTGGAGGAAACCTTGCACCATCCCTATGGTGAAGCATGGTGGTGGCAGCATCATGCTGTGGCAATGTCTTTCAGCAGCAGGGACTGGTAAACTAGTCAGGATTGAGAGAAAGATGAACGGAGCAAAGTACAGAGAGATCCTTGATGAAATCCTGCTCCCGACTGCTCAAGACCTCAGACTGGGGCAAAGGCCCAGCCGGAGCCCGGACTTGAATCCGATCGAACATCTCTGGAGAGACCTGAAAATAGCTGTGCAGAGACGTTCCCCATCCAACCTGACAGAGCTTGAGAGGATCTGCAGAGAAGAATGGGAAAAACTCAGCACATACAGGTGTGCGAAGCATGTAGCGTCATACCCAAGAAGACTCGAGGTTGTAATCACTGCAAAAAGTGCTTCAACAAAGTTCGGAGTAAAGGGTCTGAATAGTTATGTATATGTTATATTTCTAAAAACCTGTTTTTGCTTTGTCGTTTTGGGGTATTCTGTGTAGGTTGATGAGTGAAAAAACTATTATCCATTTTAGAATAAGGCTCTAACATAGCAAAATATGGAAAAAGTCAAGGGGTCTGAATACTTCCCGAATGCACTGTAATTATGTGCACAAGTACAAAACACCACATCTGTAATTTTAGTCCCATCTGAAACTGCCATTTACATGGCAGGAGGGTAACAATTCCAGCCAGAATAACCTGCTGTTTGGCGAACTCCAAGGTTCTCTGATAATAGTAGACCCATGCAAATCGACATCCCTGTGTTTTGAGAGAAATGTCGTAGTTTGACAGATGTTGCTCACGCATAGGCCCACCCAGTGGGGAGCCAGGCCCAGCCAATCAGAAAACATTTTTCCCCACAAAAGGGCTTTATTACAGACAGAAATACTCCTCAGTTTCATAGGCTGTCCAGGTGTTTTGTCTCAGACGATCCCGCAGGCGAAGAAGCTGGATGTGGAGATCGTGGGCTGGCATGATTACACATGGTCTACTGTTGTGACACCAGTTGGACGTACTGCCAAATTTTCAAAAATGCTATTTGAGGTGGCTTATGGTAGAGAAATTAACATTCAATTATCCTGCAACAGCTCAGGTAGACATTCCTTCAGTCTGCATACCAAATGCACGCTCCCTCAAAACTTGAGACATCTATGGCATTGTGTTTGTGACAAAACTGCACATTTTAGAGTGGCTTTTTATTGTCCCCAGCACAGGGTGCACCTGTGCCATGACATTTTATTTTATTTTAGTAGGATCTCTTTTAGTCCTCATTTCGACTAATCTTCCATGTGTCCTTAAACATTAATATACAATTTCATAACATGTTCACATTTTCACATAAAACACACTGTTACAAACAGACATAATACACTAACATATTGACCAGATTAATACTCTAACAGTCTAAAAAGATAGATTGATTCTTCATCTACCATAGTCCAGCACAATTTTCCTATGTATTATATTTAAATGGTTTTAAAGTATTGTTTGAATTTATATATTGAAAGGTTTCTGGTTTGCTCAGATAAATTATTCCATTTCTTTATTGTTCTAAATCGAAATGTTATTTTGCCTATTTCTCTTTTCTGTCTGGATAACACATAGATAGTGGACAATCTATTCCTAGTATTTACTGAATGTCTGTCTCTTACCAACTGAATACTGTTGTGAATAGAGTTTGGCCGTTTTAAATGGTGTATATTATGAAATAAAATATGTTTTTTTCAATGATCTTGTTGATTGATGACCAACCAAGAGAATTGAGCATGACTACAACAGAAGAACCATATCTCCACCATACCTCCATCTCCACCAATCATTGCTGATTTGTTCTGTGCAAACTGCAGCCTTCTAATTTAACTTGCTGTTGCATTTCCCCAGACCACAGAACATTAGTTCACCTGACTCTCAACTAATGCTTGGGTTATTTGCTTAAGAATCTTTCCTGGTAAATATTTAGCTATCCTGCATGCAGTTATAATATATATATTTTTTACATAGATTAGTTATTTGAGACAACCATGATAAGCAGTTGTCTAGCTGCACTCCAAGTAGTTTGGTTTCTGGCACTTCCTCAATTTGTGCTCCCCCCATAATTAATTGTATCCCATGCTGTGTTGGCCTTTTCCTGGTGGAACAGACCAACATAACTTTGGTTTTCTTGGTGTTTAAAACAAGTTTGTTCTGGCAAACCCACTCCATGATATTTTCCAAATCTACTTGCAGAGCTTGCTGTACCTGTTCAACCGATTGTCTTGCTGTATAAAGTATAGTATCACCTGCAAATATAGTAGCTTGAGGTCATTGGTATATATTAAGTAAAGAAGTGGTCCAAGGCAGCTGCCCTGCGATACTCCACAGTTTAAAGCATGAGGGGAAGAAAATGAACCATTGATATGAACTCAGCAAAAAAAGAAGCGTCCCTTTTTCAGGACCCTGTCTTTCAAAGAGAATTAGTTCAAATCCAAATAACTTCACAGATCTTCATTGTAAAGGGTTTTAACACTGTTTCCCATTCTTGTTCAATGAACCATAAACAATTAATGAACATGCACCTGTGGAACGGTCGTTAAGACACTAACAGCTTACAGACGGTAGGCTATTCAGGTCACAGTTATGAAAACTTAGGACACTAAAGATGCCTTTCTACTGATTTTGCAAGGAGGCATGAGGACTGCAGATGTGGCCAGGGCAATAAATTGCAATGTCCGTACTGTGAGACGCCTAAGAAAGCGCAACGGGGAGACAGGACGGACAGCTGAGCATCCTCGCAGTGGCAGACCACGGGGAACAACACCTGCTCAGGATCAGTACATCCGAACATCACACCTGCGGGACAGGAACAGGATGGCAACAACAACTGCCCGAGTTACACCAGGAACACACAATCCCTCCATCAGTGCTCAGACTGTCCAAAATAGGCTGAGAGAGGCTGGACTGAGGGCTTGTAGGCCTGTTGTAAGGCAGGT
Source organism: Salmo trutta (assembly GCF_901001165.1). NCBI lineage: Eukaryota > Metazoa > Chordata > Actinopteri > Salmoniformes > Salmonidae > Salmo > Salmo trutta. The sequence continues at coordinate 20,179,976 of NC_042976.1, read as the reverse complement.
CCTCACCAGAAATCACCGGCAACAACGTCGCCTATGGGCACAAACCCACCATCGCTGGACCAGACAGGACTGGCAAAAAGTGCTCTTCACTGACGAGTCGCGGTTTTGTTTCACCAGGGGTGATGGTCGGATTTGCGTTTATCGTCGAAGGAATGAGCGTTACACTGAGGCCTGTACTCTGGAGCTGGATCGATTTGGAGGTGGAGGGTCTGTCATGGCCTGGGGCGGTGTCACAGCATCATCGGACTGAGCTTGTAGTCATTGCAGGAAATATCAACGCTGTGCGTTACAGGGAAGACATCCTCCTCCCTCATGTGGTACCCTTCCTGCAGGCTCATCCTGACATGACCCTCCAGCATGACAATGCCACCAGCCATACTGCTCGTTCTGTGCATGATTTCCTGCAAGACAGGAATGTCAGTGTTCTGCCATGGCCAGCGAAGAGCCCAGATCTCAATCCCATTGGGCACGTCTGGGACCTGTTGGATCGGAGGGTGAGGGCTAGGGCCATTCCCCCCAGAAATGTCCGGGAACTTGCAGGTGCCATGGTGGAAGAGTGGGGTAACATCTCACAGCAAGAACTGGCAAATCTGGTGCAGTCCATGAGGAGGAGATGCACTGCAGTACTTAATGCAGCTGGTGGCCACACCAGATACTGACTATTACTTTTGACCCCCCCTTTGTTCAGGGACACATTATTCCATTTCTGTTAGTCACATGTCTGTGGAACTTGTTCAGTTTATGTCTCAGTTGTTGAATCTTGTTATGTTCATACAAATATTTACACGTTAAGTTTGCTGAAAATAAACGCACTTGACAGTGAGAGGACGTTTATTTTATATAGCCAAACAGCACTTTATTGTTAAATGTATTGAAAATATGATCAGCAATTGCTAAAAGTTCAAGTGTATTTATATATTACAGCATATCAACTGATATTTGGTGTTTTATATCACTTGCAATTTAAGCTTTAACAAATGCTTCTAAACTGACAGTGATTGCAAGCCAAAACAGATCAAAAGGACATGGCTAAACACTCAACCATTAAAAGTTTGAGACTTGCTGCCACTCTGCTCTGTCTCCTATATAGATGTTATTGTTAGCAAACCACTACCACATATCACTTAAACTCTTGAAGCACTCTCACTAATGGATGCAGCAAATATAGCCTCTTTCAAGACACGCCATAAATATTTGAAAATGTGAAAAACAACAATACCATGCACCCACTAGTGTTCAAAAGATTTTTGGCGCTCCAAAAATGCAGTATGGTTCTGTATTCTGAATTACAGTAAATTACTAGCAGCAATTGGCCTGTAAACTACTGTAGAGTTTTAAGACAAGATTTGTAGAACTCCTAAATTACAGTACATTTCTGTAGTCTGTGTGGGTACAGCATTCTCACTTTGAGGTGCAACAAATATAGCCCAGAGACTCTCTCCCCACCAACAATATTTTACCACAATGCACCATAATTAATACTGTAAAACACATTTATAGTATTTTACTGTGCATGCTACATTGTTTTACTTTTGAAATTACTGAAAGGTGGGCTGTGAAACAAATGCACAATATTTTCCTGTTCATTCTACAGTAATCTACTCTATTCAGTTTATACAGTATTATACTGTTGATAAATACAGTAAGTTACTGATAAAATTACAACAACTGCTAACAGTGAGTAGCTTGATTTAATCTGAACATATTTACTTGGTTTAAAGAGCAAGTAGAAAGATTGTAACATGGTATTTGTTGTAAAATATTGTTATAATACCCAATGGAATACCATTAAGTACCCAGCAAATTCCCCACTGTTAAATTAACACTGAACGTGTGGACCCGTATAGACACTGAACAGTGTTGACTTAACACAATGCTTAGTGTGAAGCTTTATTTGCATATTTCTCAGACTGCCTTGCATTTTAAAGTGATTTGTAAAGTTACCATCCATGACTGAATTTGTTAGTGACATAGACATACTTTGTGCATTCATCTGTAGTCTGTGCTGTGAACATCAGTAAGATCCTAAATGCATATGTTATCATTAACCTTGTTCATGTGTCTATATGGGTCCTCACTCTCAGTGTTGATTTAACACTAGCGAGTTCGCTGTGTACCATCTTCAAGGAGAAGAGTACCCTTTGCAGTTGAGGAAGCCTAGTAACGTCTCATTGTTGCTTCTGATAAAGTTATACAGGCATTGGCGCATGCCTCAGAGCTCCGGCATCAAACATAACCGCACTAGTGGGTGTATGTTGATGTGGGCTGGTGGTGTGTGAGGCCACACTGCCTGGCCCCCTGCCCTCCCTCTGGCTCCCTGTCTCCCTGGCCCTCTAGTCCCCTGACTCCCTGTCTGATGGAATGACTGTGTAGTCAGATCTGTCTCTGTTTCCGACCCTTCAAGAAGGAGAGCCTACAAACACACACACACACACACACACACACACACACACACACACACACACACACACGCACACACGCACACACACACTTACAGTACAAGACATCTTCCTGCCACAGAGTCAGACAACGAATACATCCCTAACAAAGCAATTCAGCATTTATTATTTCTCTAAGTGTTCTCCTTACTTCTTCTAACTAGGACAAGCCACTGAACACAGCAGCTTTGCTAGCAGAAGAAACGCTGAGGATATTCACATAAACTATTGAATGCTGATTGTTTGCACTGTGCTTGCCTTGCTTGCATGCCTGTTGTGTGAAATGTAAAGGTGTGCTGAGGGAAGGGATTAGTAGTAAATGAAACTGAATGGCCACAACACTAAGCCCTGAGGAAGTTTATCTGTTGGGATTAGAAGCCTGCAGTTGCCCATAGAGATTACCCAGTCTGTCTGTGTCAGAGGGAGTATGTGTGTGCGTGTGTCAGAAGGATTATTTTACTGTCCAGTGAGAGGGACATGTAACATGGCCACACTGCACTATGGGTCCTCCCTCATACAATACAGCCTCCATTTTCACTATATCATCACAGATACAAACTGCATCCCAAATGGCACCATATTCTATATGCAGTATAGTGCACTACCTTTGACCACATAGGGAATAGGGTGCTGTTTTGGACGCAGACAAACAGTATCATGCACAGGAAGCTACTGCAAGGGGAAGTTGGCTTGGCCATTCCAGTCAATCAAAAGCATGTTCCTTTCCTTTCATCCTGATATCATAACTAACCATAGATATAGACAGAGTGCGCATTACGGGGGCCAAGGGGGTTCTCAGACCCCTTGAATGAGACATGAGCCCCCCTAAATGCAACAAAGTCAAACCTTGGTGGGGTCTCTAAATAATGCTAATTTAACCATTCTGCTATTTGTTTAAAATGCAATGTGTACTGTGGTAAAATATAAAATAATAGCTTATACCAAATCAAACGAATACCCCCGCTTCTGTGTCATGGTTTAAAAAAAATGTCCCCCATGTGGCTGCACAGTCCGGTATCTCAGCCCGTTTTCACGTGTCCCAACTTTTCTTTCTCCAAAAAAAGTCATTTTGTCAGATAATAAGACATGTTTTACAGTCAAATGACATGTCTTTACTATTAGGCCAATAAAAAAGAAGTGTGCACGCATAGGAGGTCCCGTGAAAGTAAATAGAGACCCACGAAGGTCATGGTATAATTCACACTCCGAAGTAAATAGACTCCCGAAGGTCAAGTTATAATTCACACTCCGAAGTAAATAGAGACCCCCGAAGGTCACAGTATAATTCACACTCTGAAGTAAATAGACTCCCGAAGGTCAAGTTATAATTCACACTCCGAAGTAAATAGACTCCCGAAGGTCAAGTTATAATTCACACTCCGAAGTAAATAGACTCCCGAAGGTCAAGTTATAATTCACACTCCGAAGTAAATAGAGACCCCCGAAGGTCACAATATAATTCACACTCTGAAGTAAATAGACTCCCGAAGGTCAAGTTATAATTCACACTCCGAAGTAAATAGAGACCCCCGAATGTCACAATATAATTCACACTCTGAAGTAAATAGACTCCCGAAGGTCAAGTTATAATTCACACTCCGAAGTAAATAGAGGCCCCCGAATGTCACAATATAATTCACACTCTGAAGTAAATAGACTCCCGAAGGTCAAGTTATAATTCACACTCCGAAGTAAATAGAGGCCCCGAAGGTCACAGTATAATTCACATTCTGAAGTAAATAGATTCCCGAAGGTCAAGTTATAATTCACACTCCGAAGTAAATAGAGGCCCCCGAAGGTCACGGAATAATTCACACTCTGAAGTAAATAGAGACCCCCGAAGGTCACGGAATAATTCACACTCTGAAGTAAATAGAGACCCCCGAAGGTCACGGTATAATTCACACTCTGAAGTAAATAGACTCCGAAGGTCAAGTTATAATTCACACTCTGAAGTAAATAGAGACCCCCGAAGGTCACAATATAATTCACACTCTGAAGTAAATAGAGACCCCCGAAGGTCACAGTATAATTCCCACTCTGAAGTAAATAGAGACCCCAAAAGTCACGGTATAATTCACACTCTGAATATAGATACTCTAGATATACCCCTGGTGCCTGCCAGATATGATACAAGAAGTAAAGTGTGTTAAGATTTGCAAGCATTCTTCATGCTTATGAAGGGATATTTTGTGAGTTTTAGGTATGCAGCAATTCCCAGTTTAATGAGTATGAATGACGTTGTGGCACCAGACTGTCAGACAGTATGAATGACGCTGTGGGACCAGACTGTCAGACAGTATGAATGATGCTGTGGCACCAGACTGTCAGACAGTATGAATGATGCTGTGGCACCAGACTGTCAGACAGTATGAGTGACGCTGTGGAACCAGACTGTCAGAAAGCATGAATGACGCTGTGGGACCAGACTGTCAGACAGTATGAATGACGCTGTGGCACCAGACTGTCAGACACTATTATGACGCTCTGGGACCAGACTGTCAGACAGTATGAATGACGCTGTGGGACCAGACTTTCAGACAGTATGAAGGACGCTGTGGCACCAGACTGTCAGACAGTATGAAGGACGCTGTGGCACCAGACTGTCAGACAGTATGAATGACGCTGTGGGACCAGACTGTCAGACAGTATGAATGACGCTGTGGCACCAGACTGTCAGATAGTATGAATGACGCTGTGGCACAAGACTGTCAGACAGTATGAATGACGCTGTGGGACCAGACTGTCAGACAGTATGAATGACGCTGTGGGACCAGACTGTCAGACAGTATGAATGACGCTGTGGGACCAGACTGTCAGACAGTATGAATGACGCTGTGGGATTAGACTGTCAGACAGTATGAATGACGCTGTGGGACCAGACTGTCAGACAGTATGAATGACGCTGTGGGACCAGACTGTCAGACAGTATGAATGACGCTGTGGGATTAGACTGTCAGACAGTATGAATGACGCTGTAGGACCAGACTGTCAGACAGTATGAATGACGCTGTGGGACCAGACTGTCAGACAGTATGAATGACGCTGTGGGACCAGACTGTCAGACAGTATGAATGACGCTGTGGGACCAGACTGTCAGACAGTATGAATGACGCTGTGGCACCAGACTGTCAGACAGTATGAATGACGCTGTGGCACCAGACTCTCAGACAGTATGAATGACGCTGTGGGATCAGACTGTCAGACAGTATGAATGACGCTGTGGCACCAGACTGTCAGACAGTATGAATGACACTGTGGCACCAGACTGTCAGACAGTATGAATGACGCTGTGGGATCAGACTGTCAGACAGTATGAAGGACCCTCACTGTGGCACCAGACTGTCAGACAGTATGAATGACGCTGTGGCACCAGACTGTCAGACAGTATGAATGACGCTGTGGGATCAGACTGTCAGACAGTATGAAGGACCCTCACTGTGGCACCAGACTGTCAGACAGTATGAATGACGCTGTGGGACAGTATGAATGACGCTGTAGGATCAGACTGTCAGACAGTATGAATGACACTGTGGCACCAGACTGTCAGACAGTGTGAAGGACGCTGTGGGACCAGACTGTCAGACAGTATGAATGACGCTGTGGCACCAGACTGTCAGACAGTGTGAATGACGCTGTGGCACCAGACTGTCAGACAGTATGAATGACGCAGTGGCACCAGACTGTCAGTCAGTATAGCGATATCATCATAGGTGGAGCTGAGCTCTAGCTCTACCTTAGGAAGCTCCGTTACACAGTCACAGGGGCTTTGGCGTGCGCGCGTGTGCGAGTGGGTGTGCGTGCCTGCACCAAGCTTGCTTTCTGGTAGCGAAGTCTATCATTCTAATCCATTGTTGTCATTGTCTACTGCAGGTATGAAGACACCGCTGAGTCCTGCCCACTTCATAGAGCATGGCCAGATGGCCTTCCCCTCCCAAGGCTGTTTGGAGCTGAATCAGCTGATGGGGATGGAACCTACCACCAACAGCCAAGCCCAGATCAACATGGATATACAGCAGCAGCAGCAGGAGAAGAAGAAGCTGTTCTACTCGATGTGTGATGTGTGTAACATCCAGCTGAACTCCCAGGCTCAGGCCCAGGTGCACTACAACGGGAGGTCCCACCTGAAGAGAATCAAACAGATGAACAATGGGGATGTTCCTCCGGCTCCGGCACCAGCTACTGGGTCTCTACCCACCTCTACACTAACCCTTAGTACCAGCACCACCAGCAGTAGTACAGGTAGGCCCACAGTGAATCCTTTTTTCTGTCAAATGTTTCTTTCTATTTGTTTGGTTTCATTTCTCCGGACCTATCCCTTGGCTGCCTAAACAAATGGTGGGATGACCACTTCATTAATTTTTCAATCCCAGATTGCCCCTTTAACCAGGTAGTGTCATTGAGGTCAGAAGAGAGACCTCTCCCAAGGGAGACCTGGCAATGAGGTCCATACTGACTAGCAAAGCCTGCCCAGGGAAGGGAACGCTGCTACTCTCCAACATCCACAGATATCTATATACAGTTGAAGTCAGAACTTTACATACACTTAGGTTGGAGTCATTAAAACTCGTTTTCCAACCACTCCACAAATTTCTTGTTAACTAACTATAGTTTTGGCAATTCGGTTAGGACATCTGCATGACACAAGTAATTTTTCCAACAATTTTTGACAGACAGATTATTTCACTTATTGTATCACAATTACAGTGGGTCAGAAGTTTACATACACTAAGTTAAACAGCTTGGAAAATTCCAGAAAATGATGTCATGGCTTTAGAAGCGTGTGAAAGGCTAACTGACATCATTTGAGTCAATTGGAGGTGTACCTGTGGATGTATTTCAAGGCCTACCTTCAAACTCAGTGCCTCTTTGCTTGACATCATGGGCAAATCAAAAGAAATCAGCCAAGACCTCAGAAAAAAATTGTAGATCTCCACAAGTCTGGTTCGTCCTTGGGAGCAATTTCCAAACGCCTGAAGGTACCACGTTCATCTGTACAAACAATAGTACGCAAGTATAAACTCCATGGGACCACGCAGCCGTCATACCGCTCAGGAAGAAGACGCGTTCTGTCTCCTAGAGATGAACGTACTTTGGTGCGAAAAGTGCAAATCAATCCCAGAACAACAGCAAAGGACCTTGTGAAGATGCTGGAGGAAACAGGTACAAACGTATCTATATCCACAGTAAAATGAGTCCTATATCGACATAACCTGAAAGGCAGCTCAGCGAGGAAGAAGCCATTGCTTCAAAACCGGCATAAAAAAGCCAGACTATGGTTTGCAACTGCACATGGGGACAAAGATGACCATCATTATGTTTGGAGGAAAAAGGGGGAGGCTTTCAAGCCGAAGAACACCATCCCAACCGTGAAGCACGGGGGTGGCAGCATCATGTTGTGGGGGTGCTTTGCTGCAGGAGGGACTGGTGTACTTCACAAAATAGATGGCATCATGAGGAAGGAAAATTATGTGGATATATTGAAACAACGTCTCAAGACATCAGTCAAGAAGTTAAAGCTTGGTCGCAAATGCGTCTTCCAAATGGACAGTGACCCCAAGCATACTTCCAAAGTTGTGGCAAAATGGCTTAAGGACAATAAAGTCAAGGTATTGGAGTGGCCATCACAAAGCCCTGACCTCAATCCTATAGAACACTTGTTGGTAGAACTGAAAAAGCGTGTGCGAGCAAGGATGCCTACAAACCTGACTCAGTTACACCAGCTCTGTCAGGAGGAATGGGCCAAAGTTCACCCAACTTATTGTGGGATCTTGTGGAAGGCTACTCAAAACGTTTGACCCAAGTTAAACAATTTAAAGGCAATGCTACCAAATACTAATTGAGTGTATGTAAACTTCTGACCCACTGGGAATGTGATGAAAGAAATAAAAGCTTAAATAAATCATTCTCTCTACTATTATTCTGACAATTCACATTCTTAATGTAAAGTGGGGATCCTAACTGACCTAAAACAGGGATTTTTTCTAGAATTAAATGTCAAGAATTGTGAAAAACTGAGTTTAAATGTATTTGGCTAAAGTGTATGTAAACTTCCGACGTCAACTGTAGAAATGACAAGGTCTGTATTCTACTCCAGAGCCGTAAACATAGGTGGCCAAAAGTTCTTCATTTTTTTTACCTTTATTTTACAATGTAGTGCCTTTGATATCAGATGAGAGATGTCTCTGAAGGGGGATCTGACTAAGGGGTCTATAGTGACTAGCCCTGGCTCGCCCAGGGAGAGAGAGCACTCTCCTACGCCCACAGATAACTCTATCGAAATGACAAGGATTGGACTGTTGTACTTTCTCTTCTAGAGACGTTAACAGACTAGAGGTGGTGGTGATGGTGATGCATGCTGAGTTTGGTTTGCAGCATTTGACTCAGAACCAAGGTTGTGTCCCAAATGGCACCCTATTCCCTATATAGTGCCTAGTCAAAAGTAGTGCATTGCATAGGGAATAAGGTGTAATTTGGGACGCACACATGGCTTGGTCATCCCTCTCAGCCATTTTTTTGTTTTCTTTCACTGCTCGGTTTGACAAACTTTGCACGGAGATCCTATTTAATTATTATTTGGGAAAATGAATATTAATGTTAACCTTTCCATGTCTACAGTGCCCCGTGCCTGACGAGAGGGACAAATACATGTGTTTTTGTTGGGTGTTTGGGGTGACTATTTCGAAACAGACTTAGCTACTTTGGGCTGCAGGTAGCCAGGCGGTTTGAGCATTGCGGTCGGTAACCGAAAGGTTACTGGTTCGGATACCTGAGCCGTCCAGGTGAAAAATCTGTTGATAGACATTTAACCCTAATTTTCTCCAGGAGCGCTGTACTACTATGACTGACGCTGTAAAACAACACATTTCACTGCACCTATCTGTGACAATTTTGTTTACTTTCCCATGCCAATCAGTGTGTGTGTGTGTGTGTGTGTGTGTGTGTGTGTGTGTGTTCTGTTTACTACTGCTGTAATCGCTGCCTCCATACTCTCACCAGGAGTGGCCTAAGGATTTTCATATTCTTCATATTCTACATATTTGACTGAGGGCCAAATTCTCTGCTTTGACCTTTTGTTGTTTTCTTTATGCTTTGTGTGTGACGTGCATACAGAGAGAGCGATTTCCTCTTTAAAACAGATGATTTAATGTGAATTAGCAGCTCACTCAATTTCATGAAAGAGGGCTCAGTGCTAAGCCCAGGTTTTTGGCTCCTTGTTTAAATACACTCATCATGACTGTTTAGTGCCTGGCTGGCTGTGGAAATGTTGAGTTGAGTTACTCTGTACAGACTAGTGCAAAATAAATAAATGCTCCAACCGTAGGCAGTGGATAAAGATAGTCTTTCCAGACTGGCTTTACTTCAACATGGTGTAACTTAAATTGCATCACTTTAAAAAAGAGACGTAAACAGATAAGGCAAATGTACGGTCTCTCTGAATTAAAGCTTGGTAGACAACAGTTAAGAGTTTTGAAGAGACAGGGACATATTGTCTGAAATTTGATGAATAATCTAAGTATCCAAGTTTTTTCAATATGGCCATAAAGTTATTGAACAGTGTGGCTGATTCTGGAATGATGTACATGCTGTGAGGTTGACTCCTGATTTATTGACAGTTGGAGCCGAACAGATGCTACCTCCTCCATATCTTCCCAGGCTGAAAGGACAGAGTGATGGCGTGAGTGACAGTGGTGGTTTAGAGGAGGTGTTGTTGATGTCTTGCATGAGAGAGTGTTTGTGTGTGACAAGGTCCGTGGCCCCTGGGAGGTTGATGGGGGTTAGTTGTCAGGTGGCCTGTGTCCGTCCTGCTGTAACAACCCCCTCGCATGGCTTCTCACACACACATTTCCACGCATTTCCACACACACACACACACACACACACACACACACACACACACACACACACACACACACACACACACACACACCACACACCACAGTAGCAGCAACATCAGCCCTCTGTGCTGGGGCCACACTCACCCCCAATAAACAGCAATTACAGTGAAAAGTGTTCATAGGCAGCTCATGCAGAAACTTTTTCATCCTACAGTACAGCTGGGGGGGTTAATGTAGTGAACACGGGTGTGTGTGTGTGTGTGTGTGTGTGTGTGTGTGTGTGTGTGTGTGTGTGTGTGTGTGTGTGTGTGTGTGTGTGTGTGTGTGTGTGTGTGTGTGTTTGTAGAGGTCAATGAAGGTCAGATGATGGAATGTAATAGTGGATTCATAAAGCCTTCTTCTTAGGACAGGCTTTGCAGACATTAGAGTAATCCACAATGTCTGTCTGGTGTATTTGGGTATAGAATTTTAGAAAAGCGGGCTCTCTGAACCCTGCTAAAAGCAGAGTCTGTATGAATAAAGGGCTCCTGTGAAATGCTTGTGAAATGCAGTATTTGTCTGTGTAGAAATAGGAGATTCTGACTCCTTTAGTTGACAGTCGACACACAGCTGTCTTCCTTATATTTGATCAGAGTGGGTGTCCTTCTGTCATTCTTAGTTTGGAGTGAAGTTGGATTGGATGCATTTGACCAGCACACAACAGTTGAGCCGTTCTACAGCTACATTTTTAAACACAGCAGGGGTGTCTGTTGCACTGAAACTTTAATGAGCCGTGCCATTATTTGGGGTGGTCTGAGCCGGACATATGTAATTACAGCTTACAGCTGGAGGACTGGAGACAGGCTCTGGTGTTGGTGGTGTGGAGACACACACGCACACACGCACACACGCACACACGCACACACACACACACACACACACACACACACACACACACACACACACACACACACACACACACACACACACACACACACACACAGTCTCTGGTGTGGAGGGACTGATGATGTCTATTTGACAGTTTCTTCCTGTTTCACAGTGTCAGCTTACTGGGTCAACTAACTAGGTCAACTACCTATGTCAACTAACTGGGTCAAATAACAATGTCAACTAACTGGGTCAACTAACTATGTGAACTAACTATGTCATCTAACTGGGTCAACTAAAGCATCATTCCACAACAGGACTTCATGGCTTTATACTGAGGGGTCTCTTCTCACTCATCATCAGCCTGATGATAATCTAATTACAGGATGTAGCAGGGGGCTTGTTGCATAAACTGCAGTGGAACTTTTATCCCCGATCCCTCGTTCCTCACTCCCCAAACCAACCCCTCGCCCCTACGGCCTAGGCACTTTGATAGGATTGGATAGGTGTAAACAATATGGTTGTTGCTCCATCTTGCCCTCTGATGGGATTGGTGGATGGGGGAAGGGGTTAATTTGGGATTCAGGGTCTGTGTGATGCAAACCTTAAGCAAACATTCCACTAGATGGCAGTATTCACATCTTCAAAAAATATATTTATCTCAAAATGTTGGTTTCATGCGATAACAGCAACTGCGGTCAAGTTTATTGTGGGTAACCAAAGAGTATTAACTTCTCCCGTGCAGTTAGTCATAATTATTCAGGGTAATTTATACCAGAATATGTTTAGCAGCATCTTTTTGGGGGAAGTTTGTTATTTACTCTGAGTGAGGGATATGTTGTCTGTTTGAGTCAGGGGCCACATTTCAGCCTTTTATGTATTCATATTTGACAGGTTGGTCTAACATGATGTTTGTTGGAATTAAGTCATTAGGGAGTTATTCACGAACGGTCCTCACAACATCCCAGCCGTGGGTGATAGTTTAGTATTATGTATACATTGGCAGCTAAAAGCTGAATTGCAGTAAGCAACAAGCACACAAATGAACAACAAAACAGAAATGAATCACAAAGCAAAGCCAAATGTTGGTGATGATGAGGGGACTGGAAGAACTCAACAGAATCACATTTTGATTATCCAAGCTATTCATTTAGTTGAACCATTCTGGGATTAATCTGCTTTAAAATAACATTCAGTGGTTTGTTTTTCAAAAGGAAGAGTGCTGTGTAATGCTAATGATGATTCAGATTTCACACTCCTGCAGTTTAGGAAAGCTACACTAAAGGCTCCTAAATGAAAATGTAATGGCATGTTGAAACTAGTAAATTATGAACAGCCAGACAGTCTCTCTGATTCTAAAGTGGTGATGTCTCTAACACTGACCTCGTTTCTGCTTCCTCGCTTTGCATATTTGACTGAAGCTATCTAGGAGAACATACTTCCTGAGTGTTTGTCTGTGTGTGTGTGTGTGTGTGTGTGTGTGTGTGTGTGTGTGTACGTGCGTACGTGTACATGTACATGTGTTCCCCATCATTACATCTCTCTCTATAAACAGATGGTGATACCAACAACACCCCCCATATTGTTCAATTCTGTCCAAAACCTTTTTCTTTACTTTTCTCCCTCATAGAAACAACTCCTGTTTGAGCAATATAAATTATGCAAATGTAATGATCCAATTTTCCGTATGAGTGCAGCTCTGCACGGACAATTTGGTATTGAAACACAATCAAACGTCTGTCTGTCTGTCTGTCAACCAACCAGACAGCTACTCAGTGAGACTTCTGATGAGCTGGCTAGGAGTAGGACAACCTCACTTAGTAGATACTAGAACCTGCTCTGTACTCCCAACACCCTTACATGCCAAGGTTGTGGATTCAATTCCTGGAGCGATTACATAGGGCAACCTTCAGAGCTACTGTCCCTCAGTGGATAGACCAACCTATGCTATGGTCCCGTGTGGCTTGGTTGGTAAGAGTGTCACAATGACAACATTGCCAAGGTCGCGGGCTCAATTCCCTGTAGGAATTGATTCCCTATGCATTCACTGTACTGTATCTATTATGTATTCCCATTGGTTCCTGCCAAGGCAGCAGCTACTCTTCCTGGGGTCAAACAAAATTAAGGCAGTTATACAATTTTACGTGTGTACGTGTGTGTATAGTGTGAATGTAGAAAGATGGCTCCGATAGAGATGGCAGCTTCGCTTCTAGTCCTTAGGAAACTGTGCAGTATTTTGTTTTTTTATGTATTATTTCTTACATTGTTAGCCCAGAAAACCTTAAGTGTTATTACATACAGCCGGGAAGAACTATTGGATATCAGAGAGACGTCAACTTACCAGCACTACGACCAGGAATACGACTTTCCCAAAGTGGATCCTTTGTCTGCACCTCCCAGGGCATTTGAACTGATTCCAGAGGCCGACCCAAAACGACGCCTTAGGAGAGGGTGCTTCTAGTGAGGCTTCGGGTGCGCACACACCACCCACTGCTTCCGAGTACATTACTCGCTAATGTCCAGTCCCTAGTTAACAAAGTCGACGAAATCATGGCAAGAGTTGTTTTCTAAAGAGATATATGAGATTGTAACATACTCTGTTTCACGGAAACATGGCTAGCTTGGGACATGCTGTCGGAGTTAGTGCATCGCGCCAACAGGAATAAACATCTCTTTGCTAAGAAGAAGGGCGGGGGTGTATGTTTCATGATTAACGACTCATGGTGTAATTGTAACAACATACAGGAACTCAAGTCCTTTTGTTCACCTGACCTAGAATTCCTCACAATCAAATGCCAACCATATTATCTCCCAAGAGAACTCTCCTTGGTTATTGTCACAGCCGTGTATATCCCCCCGCAAGTGGATAGAAAGACGGCCATCAAGGAACTTCACTGGACTTTATGCAAACTGGAAACCATATATCCTGAGGCTGTATTTATTATAGCTGGGGATTTTAACAAAGCTAATTTGAGAACAAAGCTACCTAAATTCTATCAGCATATCGATTGCAGTAACACACTCGACCATTGCTACTCTAACTTCCGCGATGCATACAAGGCCCTCCCCCACCCTCCTTTTGGCAAATCTGACCATGACTCCATCTTGTTGCTCCCCTTCTATAGGCAGAAACTAAAACAGAAAGTGCCCGTGCTTAGGTTTATCCAATGTTGGTCTGACCAATCGGATTCCACGCTTCAAGATTGCTTCGATCACGTGAACTGGGATATGTTCCAGGTAGGCTCAGAGAACAACATTGAAATATACGCTGACTCTGTGAGCAAGTTTATAAGAAGTGTATAGGAGATGTTGTACCCACTGTGACTATTAAAACCTTCCCTAACCAGTACACGTGGATTGATGCCAGCATTTGTACAAAACTGAAAGCACATATCACTGCATTTAATCATGGCAAGGCAACTGGTAATATAGTTGAATACAAACAGCGTAGTTATTCCCTCTGTAAGGCAATCAAACAAGGAAAGTGTCAGTATAGAGACAAAGTGGAGTCAAATTCAATGGCTCAAACACGAGACGTATGTGGCAGGATCTACAGACAGTCACGGATTACAAAAAGATAACCAGCCCTGTCGCGGACATCAACGTCTTGCTCCAAGACAAATTAAACAACTTCTTTGCCCGCTTTGAGGACAATACAGTGCCACCGACGTGGCCCGCTACCAAAGACTGTGGGCTCTCCTTCTCCGTGGCTGAAATAAGTAAAACATTTAAACGTGTTAACCCTCGCAAGGCTGCCGGCCCAGACGGCATCCCTAGCCGCGTCCTCAGACCATGCGCAGACCAGCTGGCTGGTGTGTTTATGGACATATTCAATCAATCCCTATCCCAGTCTGCTGTCCCCACATGCTTCAAGATGGCCACCATTGTTCCTGTTCCCAAGAAAGCTAAGGTAACTGAACTAAATGACTATCGCAACGTAGCACTCACTTCTGTCATCATGAAGTGCTTTGAGAGACTAGTCAAGGATCATATCACCTCCACCCTACCTGTCACCCTAGACCCACTTAAATTTGCTTACCGCCCTAATAGGTCCACAGACGATGCAATCTCCATCACACTGCACACTGCACACTGCACTATCCCATCTGAACAAGAGGAATACCTATGTAAAAATGCTGTTCATTGACTACAGCTCAGCATTCAACACCATAGTACCCTCCAAACTCATCATTAAGCTTGAGTTCCTGGGTCTTGACCCACGCCCTGTGCAACTGGGTCCTGGACTTCCTGATGGTCCGCCCCCAGGTGGTGAAGGTAGGAAACATCATCTCCACTGATCCTCAACACTGGGGCCCCACAAGGGTGTGTTCTCAGCCCCCTCCTGTACTCCCTGGCCACGACTGCGTGGCCATGCACACCTCCAACTCAATCATCAAGTTTGCAGACAACACAACAGTGGTAGGCTTGATTACCAACAACGACGAGACGGCCTACAGGGAGGAGGTGAGGGCCCTCGGAGTGTGGTGTCAGGAAAATAACCTCTCATTCAATGTCAGCAAAATAAAACAGATGATCGTGGAGTTCAGGAAACAGCAGAGGGAGCACCCCCCTATTCACATTGACGAGATAGCAGTGGAGAAGGTGGAAAGTTTTAAGTTCCTCGGTGTACATATCTCCGACAAACTGAAATTATCCACACACACAGACAGTGTGGTGAAGAAGGCGCAACAGCGCCTCTTCAACCTCAGGAGGCTGAAAAAATGTGGCTTGTCATCGAAAACCCTCACAAACGTTTACAGGCGCACAATCAAGAGCATCTTGTCGGGTTCTATCACCGCCTGGTACGGGAACTGCATCGCCCACACCCTCCCCAGAGGGTGGTGCGGTCTGCACAATGCATCACCGTGAGCAAACTACCTGCCCTCCAGGACACCTACAACACCCGATGTCACAGAATGGCAAAAAATATCATCAAGGACAACAACCACCCGAGCCACTGCCTGTTCACCCCGCTACCATCCAGAAGGCGAGGTCAGTACAGGTGCTTCAAAGCTGGGACAGAGAGATTGAAAAACAGCTTCTTTCTCAAGGCCATCAGATTGTTAAACAGCTATCACTAGCACAGAGAGGTGGTTGCCTGCCTACATATTTGATATCATTGGCCACTTTATTAAATGGAACACTAGTCACTTTAATAATGCCACTTTAAGAATGTTTACATATCTCGCGTTACTTATCTCATATACTGTATCCTACACTATCTATTGCATCTTAGCCGCTCTGTCACTGCTCATCCATATATTTTATATTTATATATTCTTATCCCATTCCTTTACTAGATTGTGTGTATTAGGTTTTGTTGTGGAATTTGTTAGATATTAGGTTTGTTGTGGAATTGTTAGATATTACCTGTTAGATACTGCTGCACTGTCGGATCTAGAAGCACAAGCATTTCGCTACACTCGCAATAACATCCGCTAACCATGTGTATGTGACCCTTAAAATTTGATTTTGATTTGATTTTATGTTATCGTGTGTGTGTGTGTGTGGTGTGTGTGTGTGTGTGTGTGTGTGTGTGTGTGTGTGTGTGTGTGTGTGTGTGTGTGTGTGTGTGTGTGTATGTATGTGTCGGTGCCTATGTTTGGGTTTCTTCACAATCCCTGCTGTTCCATAAGGTGTATTTTTATCTGTTTTTAAAATCTAATTTGACTTCTTTCATCAGTTACTTGATGTGGAATAGACTTCCATATAGTCATGGCTTTATGTAGTACTGTGCGTCTCCCATCGTCTGTTCTGGACTTGGGGACTGTGAAGAGACCTCTTGTAGCATGTGGAGTATGCATGGGTGTCCGAGTGGTGCATTTAACATGCCAATACCTCTCATAAATGGTAGTGATGAAGTCAATCCCTCCTCCACTTTGAGCCAGGAGAGATTGACATGTATATTGTTAATGTTAGCTCTCTGTATGCATCCAAGGGCCAGCCATACTGCCCTGTTCTGAGCCAATTGCAATTTTCCTAAGTCCCTCTTTGTGGCACCTGACCACACGACTAAACAGTAGACCAGGTATGACAAAACTAGGGCCTGTAGGACCTGTCTTGTTGATAGTGCTGTTAAGAAGGTAGAGGAGCGCTTTATTATGGACATACTTCTCCTCACCTTAGCTACTGTTGTATCAATATGTTTTGACCATGACAGTTTACAATCCAGGATTACTCCAAGCAGTTTAGTCACCTCAACTTGCTCAATTTCCACATTATTTTTTATAAGATTTAGTTGAGGTTTAGGGTTTAGTGAATGATTTGCCCCAAATGCAGTTCTTTTAGTTTTAGAAATATTTAGGACTCATTTATTTCTTGCCACCCACTCTGAAACTAACTGCAGCTCTTTGTTAAGTGTTGCAGTCATTTCAGTCGCTGTGCTAGCTGACGTGTATAGTGTTGAGTCATTTGCATACATAAACACACTGGCTTTACTCAAAGCCAGTGGCATGACGTTAGTAAAGATAGAAAAAAGTATGGGGCCTGATAGCTTCCCTGGGAATTACTGATTCTACCTGGATTATGTTGGAGAGGCTTCCATTAATGAACACTCTCTGTGTTCTGTTAGACAGGTAACTCTTTATCCACAATATAACGGAGTGTAAAGTCATAACACATACATTTTTCCAGCAGCAGACTTTGGAGTAAGTCACTTTGGATAAAAGTGTCCTCTTAGTGGCATATCCGTCCTCTCCTTCTCTTCACCCAGCATGCTGTCATGAGCCTGACTAGAAGTAGGACAACCTTCAGGGCCATGTCTGTCTGTGGATACTAAATGCAAAACCCTACTATATCCTGTTTTTCCACCCAGCTACTAGCAGGCTGTCATGAGCCGCAGTCATGATCAAAGCACCAGTCAGCCTATAACCAGATGTAACAAGATTAGACTACTAAGTCATTTAGGAGAGTCATGCAATCTGCTGGCAGCCTAGCTACACATGCTAAGGACATGACCAGGTCAGGTCAGGCATGTTACACAAGGGCAGCAGTTAAGGCAGGTCAGAGTAGGTCAGGATAGTACTACTACACTCATAGAAAAAAAACGTTGAAGAACCCTTTTTGGTTCCAGGTATAACGCTTTTGGTTCCTGGTAGATTCTATGTAGAACCCTTTCCACAGAGGGTTCTACCTGAAACCAAACAGGGTCCTACCTGGAACCAAAAAGGATTCTCCTATGGAGGCAGCCGAAGAACCCTTTTGGAACCATTTTTCTTAAGAGTGTAGCAGCATACCACCCTGCATCCCACTGATGGCTTGCTTCTGAAGCTAAGCAGGGTTGGTCCCTGGATGGGACACCAGATGCTGCTGGAAGTGGTGTTGGAGGGCCAGTAGGAGGCACCTTTTCCTCTGGTCTAAAAAAATATCCCAATACCCCAGGGCAGTGATTGGGGACATTTCCCTGTGTAGGGTGCTGTCTTTTGGATGGGATGTTAAACGGGTGTCCTGACTCTCTGTGGCATTATTGAAAGAGTAGGGGTGTTAACCCTGGTGTCCTGGATAAATTCCTAATCTGATCCTCATACCATCATGGTCACCTAATCATCCCCAGCTTACAATTGGCTCATTCATCCCTCTCCTCTCCCTTGTAACTATTCCCCAGATCATTGCTGTAAATGAGAATGTGTTCTCAGTCAACTTACCTGGTAAAATAAGGGTTAAATAAAAAAAGGGTCAGAGCAGGGCAACTCTCCAGTTACTGGTTCACCTCTTC
The DNA here is from genome assembly GCF_901001165.1 of Salmo trutta. NCBI lineage: Eukaryota > Metazoa > Chordata > Actinopteri > Salmoniformes > Salmonidae > Salmo > Salmo trutta. The sequence continues at coordinate 20,161,119 of NC_042976.1, read as the reverse complement.
AACCTGAAGGCTACTGCGGCTGGCAGCAACACACACTAAGGTCAGGGTAGTGTAGGGCAAGGCAACCCTCCAGTTACTGGCCAACCTCGTGGCTACTGTGTCTGGCAATAAGGACATGCCAGGACAGGATGGCCAGTAATCTTGTCAGGGCTGTTAGGGTCAGGTGAATTGTCTACACATCATGGGTGAATGACCCTGACATGGTCCCCAGGCCAGAATGAGGTCATCTACCATGTTTGCAGGGTGGCTTTCTGTCAGTCTATTTGTTTTCTTAGGACAGCCAGTATGTGTAGGATGAGAAAGCGCATGCAGCCTCAATTAGCCAAGTTATCTAGCTCAACTAGTTTGATGCAGTCGTGACAGGTACCTTGTAATCATATTGGGGATTGCTTCCCTCATTTGGGTAAGGATCGGACCAGGTCATTATCCGACCGGGTCTATACGGAATGGGTCTAGTTGTCATCGAGTCCTTTCGGAATGGGTCTCTATATCATTTGTATTTATTTATGCATATCGGGTGTGGATGGGAAAGCTCCAGGTCCAACTTTTTGGACCCATGTAGGCCTCTACAGTACGCCTAATACATTACCATGGGTAGACTGTTCAGAATGTAAGTCTTAGATTAGTAGATGCTCACTGACTGTAGAGTGTACTGAACTGGTAGAGGCTTTCTGGGAATTCAGTTTTATATGTCCTTGGATTAAACAACCATTTGAATAAAAGCTTTTTCTGTTTTGTTTGATGTTCGGAAACAAATATGTTGTATTTCTCTCTCCTCGCCAAGGTAGACAAAGGCTTATGTTTTTATGTGTATACTCATTACTCAAGGCTCCCTCCAGAACTGCTTCACATTAGGCACAGTGCATATATTCCCATTTACACAGTATGACAAACCACAGAGCTGCCACATATTAACATTACAAACATTTTGTAGTAGGATATTAAGGCAACATTTTGTTGATATACTAATACCTTGGCATTGAAAAACCTTCCTCATTAAGCTGCTTAGGCTTTGCCTCCGCTGTAGTGCCTGCTGCTGCCACTTTCTGTCTGGGCACAGCTCGGGCAACGGGGCTGGCTGGCTGTTTCTGGCTGGCTGGCTGTTTTTCTCAGGTGGCTGGCTGGGCTGGCTGTTTATCTTGGAAAGCAGGACTGGCAGGCTGTTTTGGGGCAGCTGGGTAGGCTGGCTGTAAGTTGAACTCTAAGTCAATGAAAAGTCATTATTACTTAAAATGTGTAGGTGGTACTGACTCAAAACTAAATGACAAGTCACATCAACTATTCTTTAAGTTATGATAACAAATTACCTTTTTACCCTGCATGCTCTACTGCAGGTAGATCTTTTGGAATTGTTTTTAATACCTGTATTTTTGTTTGTACATTCAGTGATTGATTGAGCAATCTTATGCTACACAAAGATAAATAACATATTGTTTTCTTAACTACTTCCAATCATTTAGTTAGATTTATTGCACCCATTACAAAAATAGTTGTTCTAGTTTAAATGGCTTAGGTATTCTCCTCACACTGTTCCTAACCCTGGCAGTCATTATGCAAACCAGCATAATGTGACTTGCAGGTAGGGTTACAAAATTCTGGTCCATGTCCTTTTTCCAGAATTCCTGGTTGGAAGATTCCTGGAAATCTTCCAACCAGGATTATTTTACTGGACAGTTGGCAGAAATGTGAACCCCACTTGCAGACCTGATGTGGCCTGTAAACCATGAGTTTCAGGCCACTGTGTTAGGGTAAAGCTAGACCTCAAATTAAAGCCTTATGAGATATACAATGTATTGTCATAAAGAGGTTAATGATAATATTTGCCTCTGAACTTACTTGGTGAAGGCCACAGGATTGAAAATGAATGAATTTAACAATGATGTCACTAACAAATACAGTCATGGGCAGTAACTCTACAATTCACTCGAAAAGGCAAGGAACACTTGGAAATTATAGTGGGTGTATAATTTTTTTTTTCTTCAAGCTGATACAACTCAAATCTGGACCTCCTACAGGGTCATAGTGACTATCGGTTTCAGTAATGACGACAAAATCACTTTAGGTAACTGTACTCAAAGTGTGTGGACACCTGCTCGTTGAACATCTCATTCCAAAATCATGGGCATGAATATGGAGTTGGTCCCCCCTTTGCTGCTATAACAGCGTCCACTCTTCTGGGAAGGCTTTCTACTAGATGTTTTTTGGAAGGAACGTTGCTGCGGGGACTTGCACTGATGTTGGGCGATTAGGCCTGGCTCGCAGTCAGCATTCCAATTCATCCCAAAGGTGTTCAATGGAGTTGAGGTCAGGGCTCTGTGTAGGCCAGCCAAGTTTTTCCACACCGATCTCGACAAACCATTTCTGTATGGACCTCGCTTTCTGAACTGGAGCATTATCATGCTGAAACAGGAAAGGGCCTTCCCCAAACTGTTGTCACAAAGTTGGAAGCACAGAATCATCTAGAATGTCATTGTATGCTGTAGAGTTAAGATTTCCCTTCACTGGAACTAAGGGGCCTAACCCGAACCATGAAAAACAGCCCCAGACCATTATTCCTCCTCCACCAAACTTAACATTATGCATTCGGGCATCTGCCAAACCTGGCATCTGACAAACCCAGATCCGTCAGATAGGGAAGCGTGATCCATCACTCCAGAGAACGCGTTTCCACTGCTCCAGAGTCCAATGGCGGGTAGCTTTACGCCACTCCAGCCGACGCTTGGCATTGTGCATGGTGATCTTAGGCTTGGGCTGCTCAGCAACGGTAACACGTTTCAAGCTCCTGACGAACAGTTCTTGTGCTGACGTTGCTTCCAGAGGCAATTTGGATCTCGGTACTGAGTGTTGCAACGAGGACAGATGATTTTGACGTGCTACGTGCTTCAGCACTCGGCGGTCCCGTTCCTTGAGCTTCGCTGCTGAGCCGTTGTTGCTACTAGACATTTCCACTTCAGAATATCACTTACAGTTGATCAGGCAGCTCTAGCAGGGCAGCTCTAGCAGGGCAGCTCTAACAGGGCAGCTCTAGCAGAGCAGCTCTAGCAGGGCAGCTCTAACAGGGCAGCTCTAGCAGGGCAGCTCTAGCAGGGCAGCTCTAACAGGGCAGCTCTAACAGGGCAGCTCTAGCAGGGCAGCTCTAGCAGGGCAGCTCTAGCAGGGCAGAAATTTGACGAATGGACTTGTTGGAATGGTGGCATCCTATGACGGTGCCACGTTGAAAGGCAGTGAGCTTTTATATACGGGTCATTCTACTGCCAGTGTTTGTCTATGGCGATTGCATGGCTGTGTGCTCGATTTTATACACCTGTCAGCAACGGGTGTGGCTGAAATAGCCGAATCCACTAATTCGAAGGGGTGTCCACATACTTGTGTATGAAGTGGAATGGGTTTCCTCAAAGGTTTTGAGTAATAACACACATTGGGGGTCGCAGTGTGGCTATGGCACACTGAACTGCTCTGGGCTCCTCCTTACCCACACAACCCTACAACACTCCTCCTTACCCACACAACCCTACAACACTCCTCCTTACCCACACACCCCTACAACACTCCTCCTTACCCAGACAACCCTACAACACTCCTCCTTACCCAGACAACCCTACAACACTCCTCCTTACCCACACAACCCTACAACACTCCTCCTTACCCAGACAACCCTACAATACTCCTCCTTACCCACACAACCCTACAACACTCCTCCTTACCCAGACAACCCTACAATACTCCTCCTTACCCAGACAACCCTACAATACTCCTCCTTACCCAGACAACCCTACAACACTCCTCCTTACCCAGACAACCCTACAATACTCCTCCTTACCCACACAACCCTACAACACTCCTCCTTACCCACACAACCCTACAACACTCCTCCTTACCCAGACAACCCTACAACACTCCTCCTTACCCAGACAACCCTACAATACTCCTCCTTACCCAGACAACCCTACAATACTCCTCCTTACCCAGACAACCCTACAACACTCCTCCTTACCCAGACAACCCTACAATACTCCTCCTTACCCAGACAACCCTATAACACTCTTCCTTACCCACACAACCCTACACCACTCCTCCTTACCCAGACAACCCTACAATACTCCTCCTTACCCAGACAACCCTACAACACTCCTCCTTACCCACACAACCCTACAATACTCCTTCTTACCCACACAACCCTACAACACTCCTCCTTACCCACACAACCCTATAACACTCCTCCTTACCCACACAACCCTACAACACTCCTCCTTACCCACACAACCCTACAACACTCCTCCTTACCCAGACAACACTACAATACTCCCTCCTTACCCAGACAACCCTACAACACTCCTCCTTACCCACACAACCCTACAACACTCCTCCTTACCCACACAACCCTACAACACTCCTCCTTACCCACACAACCATACAACACTCCTCCTTACCCAGACAACCCTACAATACTCCTCCTTACCCAGACAACCCTACAACACTCCTCCTTACCAGACAACCCTACAATACTCCTCCTTACCCAGACAACCCTACAACACTCCTCCTTACCCAGACAACCCTACAACACTCCTCCTTACCCAGACAACCCTACAATACTCCTCCTTACCCAGACAACCCTACAATACTCCTCCTTACCCACACAACTCTACAACACTCCTCCTTACCCAGACAACCCTACAATACTCCTCCTTACCCAGACAACCCTATAACACTCTTCCTTACCAACACAACCCTACACCACTCCTCCTTACCCAGACAACCCTACAATACTCCTCCTTACCCAGACAAACCCTACCAACACTCCTCCTTACCCACACAACCCTACAACACTCCTCCTTACCCAGACAACCCTAAAACACTCCTCCTTTACCCCACACAACCCTACAACACTCCTCCTTACCCAGACAACCCTACAACACTCCTCCTTACCCACACAACCCTACAATACTCATTCTTACCCACACCACCCTACAACACTCCTCCTTACCCACACAAACCTACAACACTCCTCCTTACCCACACAACCCTACAACACTCCTCCTTACCCACACAACCCTACAACACTCCTCCTTACCCACACAACACTACAATACTCCTCCTTACCCAGACAACCCTACAACACTCCTCCTTACCCACACAACCCTACAACACTCCTCCTTACCCACACAACCCTACAACACTCCTCCTTACCCACACAACCCTACAACACTCTTCCTTACCCACACAACCATACAACAATCCTCCTTACACAGACAACCCTACAATACTCCTCCTTACCCAGACAACCCTACAACACTCCTCCTTACCCAGACAACCCTACAATACTCCTCCTTACCCAGACAACCCTACAATACTCCTCCTTACCCACACAACCCTACAACACTCCTCCTTACCCAGACAACCCTACAACACTCTTCCTTACCCACACAACCCTACACCACTCCTCCTTACCCAGACAACCCTACAATACTCCTCCTTACCCAGACAACCCTACAACACTCCTCCTTACCCACACAACCCTACAACACTCCTCCTTACCCAGACAACCCTACAACACTCCTCCTTACCCACACAACCCTACAACACTCCTCCTTACCCAGACAACCCTACAACACTCCTCCTTACCCACACAACCCTACAATACTCCTTCTTACCCACACAACCCTACAACACTCCTCCTTACCCACACAACCCTACAACACTCCTCCTTACCCACACAACCCTACAACACTCCTCCTTACCCACACAACCCTACAACACTCCTCCTCACCCAGACAACACTACAATACTCCTCCTTACCCAGACAACCCTACAATACTCCTCCTTACCCAGACAACCCTACAATACTCCTCCTTACCCACACAACCCTACAACACCCCTCCTTACCCAGACAACCCTACAACACTCCTCCTTACCCACACAACCCTACAATACTCCTCCTTACCCAGACAACCCTACAATACTCCTCCTTACCCACACAACCCTACAACACTCCTACTTACCCAGACAACCCTACAACACTCCTCCTTACCCACACAACCCTACAACACTCCTCCTTACCCAGACAACCCTAGAATACTCCTCCTTACCCACACAACCCTACAACACTCCTCCTTACCCACACAACCCTACAACACTCCTCCTTACCCACACAACCCTACAACACTCCTCCTTACCCACACAACCCTACAATACTCCTCCTTACCCACACAACCCTACAACACTCCTCCTTACCCACACAACCCTACAACACTCCTCCTTACCCAGACAACCCTACAATACTCCTCCTTACCCAGACAACCCTACAACACTCCTCCTTACCCAGACAACCCTACAATACTCCTCCTTACCCAGACAACCCTACAACAGTCCTCCTTACCCACACAACCCTACAACACTCCTCCTTACCCAGACAACCCTACAATACTCCTCCTTACCCAGACAACCCTACAACACTCCTCCTTACCCACACAACCCTACAACACTCCTCCTTACCCAGACAACCCTACAACACTCCTCCTTACCCAGACAACCCTACAATACTCCTCCTTACCCAGACAACCCTACAATACTCCTCCTTACCCAGACAACCCTACAATACTCCTCCTTACCCAGACAACCCTACAACACTCCTCCTTACCCAGACAACCCTACAACACTCCTCCTTACCCAGACAACCCTACAACACTCCTCCTTACCCAGACAACCCTACAACACTACTCCTTACCCAGACAACCCTACAACACTCCTCCTTACCCAGACAACCCTACAATACTTCTCCTTACCCAGACAACCATACAACACTCCTCCTTACCCAGACAACCCTACAACACTCTTCCTTACCCACACAACCCTACAACACTCCTCCTTACCCAGACAACCCTACAATACTCCTCCTTACCCAGACAACCCTACAACACTCCTCCTTACCCACACAACCCTACAACACTCCTCCCTACCCAGACAACCCTACAATACTCCTCCTTACCCAGACAACCCTACACCACTCCTCCTTACCCACACAACCCTACAACACTCCTCCTTACCCAGACAACCCTACAACACTCCTCCTTACCCAGACAACCCTACAATACTCCTCCTTACCCAGACAACCCTACAATACTCCTCATTACCCAGACAACCCTACAATTCTCCTCCTTACCCAGACAACCCTACAACACTCCTCCTTACCCAGACAACCCTACAACACTCCTCCTTACCCAGACAACCCCTACAACACTCCTCCTTACCCAGACAACCCTACAACACTACTCCTTACCCAGACAACCCTACAACACTCCTCCTTACCCAGACAACCCTACAATACTTCTCCTTACCCAGACAACCATACAACATTCCTCCTTACCCAGACAACCCTACAACACTCTTCCTTACCCACACAACCCTACACCACTCCTCCTTACCCAGACAACCCTACAATACTCCTCCTTACCCAGACAACCCTACAACACTCCTCCTTACTCACACAACCCTACAACACTCCTCCTTACCCAGACAACCCTACAACACTCCTCCTTACCCACACAACCCTACAACACTCCTCCTTACCCAGACAACCCTACAACACTCCTCCTTACCCACACAACCCTACAATACTCCTTCTTACCCACACAACCCTACAACACTCCTCCTTACCCACACAACCCTACAATACTCCTCCTTACCCAGACAACCCTACAATACTCCTCCTTACCCACACAACCCTACAACACCCTTCCTTACCCAGACAACCCTACAACACTCCTCCTTACCCACACAACCCTACAATACTCCTCCTTACCCAGACAACCCTACAATACTCCTCCTTACCCACACAACCCTACAACACTCCTCCTTACCCAGACAACCCTACAACAC